>NW_007258354.1:652912-726252 GCF_000164805.1 Carlito syrichta
CCAAAAAAAAAAAAAAAAAAAAAATAGGTACGAGCTACCATCCAGTAAATGTATGAACTCCAGGAAAAATATAAGGGAGGGCATAAAAAAGGAATACTCAGTCAAATAGAAAGAAGAAAAAGAAGCATAGAAAAAAAACAGAATAAAAAAAGAATACAAAAAAAATAAAGTGGCATAAATAAATTCAAACAGATTAGTAGGCATAATGTATATCACTGAATTTAAATCTCTGATTAAAATACAGTGATTATCAGAGTAGATTTTTTAAAAATTCCAGCTCTATATCGTTTATAACAATAGTCTCAACCTTTTTGGCATCAGGGACTAGTTTTCCATGACAATTTTTCCATGGCGGGAGGTAGAGTGGATGATCAGGCATTAGATTCTCACAAGACACACACAACCTAGACCCCTCACATGTGCAGTTCACAATAAGGTTCATGCTCCTATGAGAATCTAAAACTGCTGCTGATCTGACAGAAGGTGGAGCTCAGGCGGTGATGTGAGCAATGGGGAGGAGCTGTAAATACAGATGAAGCTTCCCTCTCTCACCCGCCACTCACATCCTGCTGTGCGGCCTGGTTCCTAACAGGCCACAGACTGGTACTGGTCTGCAGTCTGGGGTTTGGGGACCCCTGGTTTTTAAGACATCCAAAAATCACAAGAACCTTGAAAAGTTGAAAGTTAAACCATAGAAAAAAAAGCAGAATTGAGAGACAAAGAAAGAGATGTTCTTGATGGCGTCAGCTAATCCTAGAATGCAGCCTTCACCCCTTGAACAGCCGGTTGTGGGAATCTGCAGATATCCCACCCCCCCACCATTTTGTGTCTTGCCTGGGTTGGGTATCTCCACTCGCAGCCATGGCTGGCCGATGCAGAGGTGGACGTGTGCAGCTGGGAATCCTGGCTACCTAGGAAGGGCAAGAGGAGAGTCTTGCACTAGAAGAATCAGGCTGGTGGTGAGAAGAAAGGGTGCATTCATTTATTTTGCTACAAAGGAATACGGTAGCTGGGTAATTTATAAAGAAAAGAAATTTATTTGATTCACAGTTCTGCAAGGTACCAGCATCTGCTCAGCTTCTGGTGAGGTCTCAGGAAGCTTTTATTTATTAAGAGAGGTGGTGAGTCACGTGGTGAGAGCAGGAGAGAGAGGAGAGGAGAGGAGAGGAGAGGGGAGGAGAGGAAAGGAGCTGCCAGGCTCTTTAAACATCTAGCTCTCATGTGAATTAGTAGAGCAATAACTCACTCATGACTGTGGGATCCAAATACCCAAACACCTCCCACGAGCCCACCTCCAACACTGGGGGTCACATTTCAACATGAAATTTGGAAGGACAGACATCCCAAGTATATCAAGGGGGTGGAGCCAGGAGAGGCTTGGGTGGGGCAATTGTGCAGGCAGATAATGAGCAGAGCTGCCCTGAGAAGTTCTGATCAAACCAAAGAAAGGCAAAGAATTCTGAAACCGCATGGAAGCTTGGCTTGTCTGGTCTTCAAGGCGTTTGTCCACATGGCCCCTGAGCACATACCAGGGCTGGTAAGACATTCACTGAGGGGTTTCCTTGTCCAGAGGAAGGCCTTTGGAAAACATTTCCAGGTCTTCAGACAAACTAAAAGAAAAACCATCAAAAACCAAAACAAAACAATGCAAAAGCAGAAATACTCCAGTCATATCTTAGATCAAAGGGATGAGGGTGTCTGAAAATCTTTGACCAACAGCAAGAGCTTGATAAACATAAATAAAGATACAGTCTGCATTTAAGACTGGTCTGCATTTCTAGGGAGACACCCGGAAACACCGATGTCTGCAAATGGGACACACAGTGGTCTTGGCCACCTTCTGAGTGTGGTTTCTTGCAGGCTATGTGGGACAGTCGGCCTGGCTCTCCACCATCCCCTCACTTGGAAATTCTGTGAGCTTATAGGTTTTTAAATTTTTTCCAGTGTGGGAGACTGAGTAGAGAATAATGTGTGGTTCCATCTGTGCCTGTGTGTGTGTGTGTGTGTGTGTGTGTGTGTGTGTGTGTGTGTGTGTCTAACAACCCGCCGTGGGCCTGTGTTTCCCGCTGGTGTCTGCCCCCGTCTCGGGCCCGACCTGCGTGTGTGTACATAATCATCTGTTTGTTCCTTCCTCCCCTTTCCTCCTCCCGCTGCCTCCCACCCTGCTCGCCCTCTCCCGAAACTCTGTGAGACGCATGAACATCTCTCAGTTATGTGATGTTCTCAGCAGGAGCATGGAGCCAAATAACGGTGTTTCTAGTTATTACTCTGATGAATCACAGGGGACCAGCCTTCACCAAGGTAGAACGGCTTGCATAAAATATGTTCATTCAATTAAAAAAAAAGAAATTGAAAAATAAGATACTGCCAACGAGGGGCTCTGAGTTATGTAGGGTTTACGCAGTGATTCAATTTGCAATTCAAGCAAGAAACACCCTAGAGAGGCACCTGTGAGCAAGTTCCCCAGAGTAGGGGGAGGGATTCCCAATGCCAGAGAAAAACCCTGGGCCTCAGATGAAGTTTCTGGAATAAGGAAGGGGGAGTGTAGATAGTCCTTGGGCTCCCCAGGCTAGTCGAAGCAAGGACTTCTGTGCTAGAAGCACTTGGACCCTAACAGTGGGAACTGACTGACCCTGACCTCTGCTGCCTCAGTGGCCATGGTTTATACCTTCACCTCAGCTGATTAGTTCAGACAGGAGCATCTGACTCGAAGACACCAGGCTGACCTGTGAGGTGACCTGACATGAAAACGATAAGCTGGGCCCAGGGGATTGTCTCTTTCGGCCCCTGTAAGTTCACTTTGGACCTGGCATCAAAACGCATGGAGAAGCTGGTTGCGGTGACCCACGCCTATAATCCCAGAGCTGGGGCGGCTGAGGCAGGAGGATCACTTGAGGCCAAGAGTTGAAGACCAGCCTGTGCAACATAGTGTGAGACCCTGTTTCTATGAAAAAGAAAAAAAAAGGAGAGATGGAGAGAACAAAGAAGTTAACAGTGGGAGTCATGAAGGAGAGTGGTTCATGGTGGTCACCAACAAGTGGGAGATAGCGGGGAGCAGAAATTCAGAAGGGCAGAGGGTGGAAGTCAGGAGACCAAGGAGACTGAGCAGAAACTCGGGAAAGCGAGATCACATGTTTTAGGAAAGACCCTGTGGCCCACAAGGAGGAGGTGTGTGCCAGGTGTTGGAGATGACAGAGACCTCTCTTCTTGGAGTTCATGTGTCAGTGGGCCAGCCCTGAGGGACTGCTGTGGTCCACACCCTTGACCTGCATGAGCACACTTCATGCTATTCTGATCAATCTCCTTTTCCCCAAGCCCCAGACCATCGCACTTGGGGGATATCAGTTCACATTCAGAGATTGTGAAGCCTCCCAAGGATCTGTGGTTCTGTGGAGGGTTTGTGACCTTCCGCAGGAGTCCACTCTGACCCCCAATTCCCTCAGAATTTTGGTTGCAAGTAATAGATGCAAACTTTGGCTAGCTCAAGAAAAGGAGGAGGGGTCAGGCTCATGGATGTGGAAAGATATGAGAGTTATCTCAACCACGTGAAGAAGGGGCTTCACGAATCGGGCCTCTCCCACTTCACTCCCCTCTCACCTTTACTCGTGCAGTTTAACGACCTCCTGTAGACAGACCACACCCAGCAGGGACCATGGCAGCCATCCAGCCCTGTTCACATTCTCCCAGCTCAGGATCCTCAGTCAGAGAGAATGCTCCCAGGGAAGATTCTGATTGGCTCAGCCTAGGTCAGGTGTACCCCCACCCCAACCAGTCACTGTTGCCGGAGGAACAAGCTGCCATGATTGGCCGGCCCGATAGACATAGCCACCTGTGGCCGCAAGATAGAGGAGCTGGAGGGGGGAATAGGAGCAAAAGCAGTGACAATAGTTACTGTTGACTAATGTCAGGAAAAAAAAACCTCAAGTGGTGGAGGCCGGACTTGGCCCCAGGCCTCCCTCTCACTGCTGGCCTTCCGGCCCTGGAGCAGGCCCTTGGAGAAGCGTTTCCTGCCGTGTGTGACTCTGAGTCTATTTACTAAACGCCTCTGAGAAGTGCCTGCTGGAATACATGAGGATAACTCGATTGTAAGATTTTAATGACACGACATTGAGACCTCGGGGGGCCTGAGCCCCACAGCCGATCAATTCACATACCTTTCACTCAGGCCCAAGTGACTGGAAATCATTTTGCTCCCTGAGCGCTTAAGGGTCAGGAGTTGAATGCTTCAAGAAAAATCTCTTTCTCCATCACAGGAAAACTCTCGCATTGAGCGCTCTGCCAATCAGGGCCCCCCAGGAGGCCCGGGAGCGAGAGCAGAGACATGTGGCCTGTCTTTCTCCTTTCTTCCTTTCTTTCCTTGTGGCTGGGCTGGTGTGCATATGAGGCGTGGGCTCCCGGCCGGGGGAGCCCTGATCAGCCTGGCGTGCCAGAACTCTTGTCTCCTCCCCAGCCATGGCAGATGCCCGGTTTGAAGTCTCAGAGCAAGGAAGCCCTTTCCCCCCTCAGCAAGTCCGTTCCAGCTTGGGCCACAGCCTTGGGGGCGGAGACAGGGAGAAGCCAGAGTCCCCACTGAAGGGGGAGCACCTCCCAGTCCACTCCGGCGCCCGCCTGTCAACTCCTCAAGAAAACCCTCTTCTCCAAATTGGCTCCTGTGGCTCAGGGCAGATGTCCAACATGCAGATGAAGCCCCAGCGCCTCTGGGCTCTGGCTTGGCAGGGGATCCGAAGCAATGTCCCCCTCTGCTTGCTGGCCTGCAGCTTAATGACATGTAAATGGGAGGGACACTGTCTGTCAAACGGGCCGACTCCCTTTGTTCCTACCTGCCAGCCGGCAGCCTTTTCTAAAGCAGTTTTGGCTGGGAGGACAGGTCAGAGGTGCTGGCGGTGGCGGGCAGCGTGCCGGTTGCCTGGTAATGCGGGCAGTGCAGGGAAGGGGAGAGACCGGGGTGGGGGGTCAGGTGGCTGATGGGTCTCTCCGTGGGGGTAGGGGTTCCTTTGTCTCTGTGTTCACACCCAGGGATTGTGGAGCCTCCCAAGGGTCTGTGGTTCTGTGGAGGGCATGTGACCTTGAGCGGGGGTCCGCTCTGACCCTCAGTTCCCTCGCCCCTAAGATGAGGGGCCCTCCTCTCCAACTCAGCCTGAACCACCCAGTTCTGTCTTATAAGCTGGGATCCTGAGTATTAATAGTGAGGATAAGGTCTATTGGAAAGAAGTCAGATGAATGGCCCGCCACGCCCTTCCTGTCTCTCAGGGTTGTGCTGGGCTCTCGGAGCCCTCATGAGACTGGCAGGCATGGTGGCTCCCTCTCTCCTCTTCACAGACAGAGCCCTGAGGGTCAGAGAGGACGTGCATTTCTCAGAACCACACAGCGAGTTGCATGACCGCAGAGCCTGGATGGGCGTTCTCTGTGCTGAAACTCACTGCGCAAGACCAAGGTCGGGTCAGGAGAAAGCCGGGCCTGGCTTGGGTGCCAGCCCTGACATCACACAAGAGAGGTTTCTCCTTAGGTCTGGGTGGCCACGGAGTAAGGCCGACGCTGACCCTGGTTTCCTGGTTGCCATGTGTGTGCTGTGTATGTGTGTGCTGTGTGTGTGTGTGTGTGTGCTGTGTGTGCGTGCCGTGTGTGCATGTGCCATGTGCATGGTGCCGTGTGTGTGTGATAGGCTGGCTGCTGACCCAGCTGTCCTTCCTTTTAACAGCATCCTGTGGACCAAATGCCATCCTTGCCACACCACTGGGCATTGTCTTGAGGATGTGTCATCTGGCAAACATTCCTGGAGCCGCCTGCATGGACCATGGCACTGTGCCAAGGATGCTGTCCTTACCACTCAGCCACCTGCAACCCAGTTGTGTGTGCTGGGGGGAACCACACATCCCACACTCTCGACAGGGCAGTCCTCGTGGGTCTCGGCTGTGAATGCGGGTTCACCCCGGGTAGCCTATTCCGTCCTCGGCTCTGAGGCCTGTACATTTGGAGCAGAGCTGGTCTGGGCAGAATGTTCCTGAGCCTCCCCCGGGCCCAAGGAGGCTCCTGCCAAGTTCATGAGGCTCTGGCTGAGGATCTTCGCGTACCAGCTCGCTTAATTCTCCTGATGATCCTTTTCCACCGGAATAGCAGTCCTTCCCATTGTGCAGCTGGAAAAACTGAGGACCAGCAAGAAGAGACCTGCCATGATCAGGGTCAACTGGCCAGTAAGGAACAGATGAAGGAGAATGAAGAGACAACTTTTCTTTTTTTCTATCTTTTTTTTTTTTGAGTCGGGGTCTCACTTTGTCGCCCAGGCTGGAGTGCAGTGGCACAATCTCATCTATTGCAGCCCGGACCTGCTGGGCTCAGGTGATCCTTCCGACTTAGCCTTCCAAGTAGCTGGAACCACAGGTGCACGCCACCATGCCCGGTGAATTTTTTGATGTATTGTGGAGGCAAGTTCTCGCCAAGTTGCCCAGGCTGGTCTCGAACCCCTGGGCTGAGGCAGTCCTCCTGCCTCCACCTCCCAAAGTGTTGAGATGACAGGCATGAGCCACCTCGCCAGGCAGGAAACAGCTTTTCTAACTGCAAACCCACTGTTCCCTCAACTGCATCCCCGCATCCCTTTAAAGACACCTCTGGGGCGAGTAGGTGACTGAGTAGAGGCCACTTGGTCGAGTGGAGAGACCCCCAGGAAGACGGCACTGGAGTGCCCACTCACTCAGTGGCCATTGCGGCCCAGATGACGCATATCATCACTCCTGGACCAGAGGGGCCAGGCTGGCAGCCCTGTGAATTCCTCCCAGACTGGCCTCCGGATTGTCACAAATTTCTCAGGCCCTGACCAGGTCCGTGGCTGCGTTATGGATCATCAGTCCCTGCAGAAGATGAAAACTCTGCTAAAGTTTGCAGACAGCCGCAAATCTAGCTATTTTCTAACTAAAGCCAAAGACGCCTGAGAGGCTGTGAACTATCTGTGGGGTGTATTGATCCCTCTTCCCGGGCTGCTCGGGAAACAATTAGAGGTCAACATGCAACACACAAGGAAATTTGCAGCTGTCAGATCAACCGTGTGGAAATACCCCCTCGCCCTTTTCCTCCACTTTCTGTCAAGAGGAATCGTGGCTGGGAGCAGGGCCCACATCAGGACTTGAGGGGCCACACCCTGTGTGGGCTGAGAGGGCTGCCCCAAGATGCCAATCAGCCTGGCATCCATCTAGGGGTCCAGGGGTCCTTCCCTGCTTCTTACTCTCTATGGGGCCTGGGGCAGGTTACCCCATCCTCTGGGATTGCTTGGCATTTTTCCTTGTCTGAAAAATTACCACCCTGGGTACAGAAGCCTCTGCTTCTAGCCACAAATGATTTTATGGAAAGGCTTCCTCCTTCAAGTCCTTCTGAGTCATAAAAATGACAGCTCGCTGACTCCATTGTCTCCCTCCTGGCTTCCTTTTCTCTTTCCTTCTTTTTTTTTTGAGCTGGGGTCTCACTCTGTCCCCCATGCTGGAGGGCAGTGGCACACTCACGGCTCCCAACAGCCTTGACTTCTTGGGCCCAGGAGATCCTTCTGCCTCAACCTCCCAAGTAGCTGGAACCACAGATGCACACTACCACGTCTGAATATTTTTTTTTTTGTAGAGAGTTCGAGGCTGGTCTCGGACTCCTGGGCTCAGGCAGTCCTCTCGCCTCAGTCTCCCAAAGTGCTGGGATGGCAGGCGTGAGCCACTGCACCCAGCCCTTTGTGGCTTTCTGAACCCACCTTCCCTCCCCGGCACCTCATCCTGCCCTGCCCCCCAAGCCCAGCTGGTGCTCAGCCAATTGTTGGTGAAGACCTGCCCAAAAAGTCCACCACTAGGGCTCCATGTCTAGAAGTCTTTATGTTTCAGCGGGGAGACCTGGAGGCCTGGAGTCAGAAGCCCACCACTCACAGGGCAAGGGAAGGCTTCAGATGCTGCAGAACCTAGGAAGCTTTTTTATTTTGTTTTATATTATTTTTAAGTCAGAGTCTCACTCTGTTGCCCAGGCTGGAGTCCAGTGGCATGCTCATGGCCACTCCAGACTTGACCTGCTTGACCTGCTGGGCTCAGGTGATCCTCCTGCCTCAGCCTCCCAAGTAACTGGGATTACAGGCATGCACTACCACACCCAGCTAATTTTTTTCTTATTTTTTGTAGAGATGAGGTCTTACTATGTTGCCTGGGCTTTTCTAAAACTTCTGGGCTCAAGCGATCCTTCCACCTCAGCCTCGCAAAGCACTGGGATGACAGGCGTGAGAGGCTGGCCATATACTGTAAGCAGAGGCAAACAGGTTTTTTCACTGGCAGCCTCAGCGCCTGTACCTCTTCAGGAGGGTATACAGTATTCAGCATGTGCCAAAACAGTAACTGGGGTGGGGGGGATGGCGGAAAAAAACAGTACTCAGCACACCCCAAGCTTTTTTTCCAGGGACTCTCAGGGGAGCCTGGCGTTAGGTCTCACGTAGCCCTCACTCTTGAGATCCACAGCCCAGAAGGCTGACCATGTGTATTCTGGGGCTCACAGCAAGCGAGATGTCCTGGACTTGGGTCTCTGCTTTGGTACTGGGTCTTCCACCTTCCACCTGGTGCTGAGGATACTGTTGAGTCTGGACCTGGTAAGGCCCACTCAGTGGAGGCTTCCAGAAAGCCCTGTCCCAGCCCCAGCTCTGAGAGCCCCTGCTGAGGGAGCTAGACCCCTTCCCTGCCTCCCCAGCTTTGGGGAGGCCCAGACCCCCAGGGGCCTGCGTGTAGGCTGCATCCATTCCCACTTTCTCCCACTTTGTCCCCGACATGCTGCTCGTAGGAAGATGCGCCCAGGTGCCCAGGGGCGGCAAATGGTTCTCAGAGCAGTCGGGTAGGATGGCCAGCTCTGTACCTCCATGTGGCCTGCGCCTGGGACCCATGTTCCTGGTGCCTCTGCCCCAGGCAGCCACCTCTGACTGCACTTGGTCAGATGTGCCTTGGCTGGCTGTGTAGGGAGGACGGGAGCCCGGAATTCGATGGCTTGGAAGGGAGGGGGCACCCCTGCCCCACAGCCTCTGCTCTCTGTGGGCGGACACCAATACGGCCCATGCAGCCTCTCCACGTGACCCTGCCTCCAGGCTGGCCCAAACACCCAGAGACTGGGCCGTGGTGCCTGCCCTTCAGCCTCGTGGTAGCCTTCTGGGGTCCCTCGGCCTCGCCAGACACGCTCTCCTCCACCCAGACTCCTCCTGCCCCGGCCCCAGCCCCGAGCCCTCACCCTTGGTGGGTGTGACCCTGACACCCCTGGTCCTGCAGCACCCGGGAGGGTGATGGTCCCACAAATCTGTGTTTGCGCCAAAACCCTCAGGATTGTGCACTCAGAAGGGTGCACGTCATAGGACACAAACCGCATCCCGGGAAGGCCGTTATGTCACAGGAAGGAAAAGCAACTCCTTGGACACACCTTCTCGTGTCTGCAGTGTTTCTCCAACTTTTCCACCAAAGCACCTCCAATAGAGGAGAGGTGATGGTGCCCCCTGGTCTGGAAGTCGCCTGAAATTGCCAGTTGTTCATTCATTCATCCCTTCCTTCCTTCAGTAAGTTTGCTTGTTTGTTTGTTTATTGAGATGGGGTCTGACTCTGTCGCCCAGAGGCTGGTCTCAAACTCTAGGCCTCAAGTGGTCCTCCCACCTCAGCCTCCCAATGTGCTGAGATGACGGGCATGAGTTACCCTGCCTGACCTCAGCAGGAGTTTACTGTACATTTTTACATGTGTTAGAAATGTCCTAACCATCAAAATAAGAAAGAGAGAGAGAGAGAGAGAGGGAGGGTGGGTGAGGGAAAGCAACTGAGAAAGGCAGGGGGAGAGATGCAGGAGGGAGAGGCCCAGGAGAGAGGCTGACAGGCCCAGGTGGGAGAGGCCGTCAGAAGGAAAGGCAGAGAAAACCAGAGTGTGGGATGACAAGGGAAGGGGGAGAGAAGGAGCGAGAAGGGAGGCAGTAAGAGGGAGGAGGCCAGAGCCTGCAGGGCAGAGGCTGGGAGGGAGAGCCGGGTGGGGGAGGGCGGCGAAGGTGCCAGAGCACTGCAGGGCACAGCAGTTCTGGGGAGCAGCTTCATCGACAGCTGGACCCACAAGCGAGTCCATGGTGCTGGGTGGGCTGGGAACAGCTGTAAAAACTCTGTTATTAGGAAAATCATCCAAGTTATTTGCAAGCACAGCACACATGCCCCTTCAGGCCCTGGTGGGAGAGACCTGGGGAAAGACAGCCCCAGGAATCGAGGCAGAGCCCCAGCATAGTCGGAGGGAGGACCGATGCCCCAACACATGCACACGTGCACATACATGCGTGCATGCATGCACACACATATTCTCACACATGCATGCACACACGTGCACACACACACAGAAAGCGCACGGCCATTAAGATCTCCCCAGAAAGGGCTGTCTCATTGGGGCTGGAGGAGGCGCCTGCGGGGATGGGCCCGGGGAGAGAGGATTCCAGGCAGGAGCCACCGTGTGGCCTGTCCTGTACAGTCTACATGAGAAATCTCACCCCCGCCCTTCCCAGTTCATCACCAGCGTGCCGTTTGTTCACAGGCCGCTGCTCCCCGTCACATCGGGATGCGATCCACCCAGAAATATTGATATTGATCCCTTCTCCAGCAGAGGCCATTAGACTTGGGAGGGGCGGTGATCAAGTTTAAACCCACCCGGGTTTATGAAACACCACAGCTCAATTAAGCCACTGTGGAGAGTGTGGCTTAAGAGAAGGTAAAACCTCCCCTCCTGACTGCTTGAAGTTGATCAACACGTTGTGGGGATAACACATCAGCCTCGCAAGGACTGCATGTCTTCCAGGGGTAGCTCTTGGGGCTGGAGAACACCCTGGGGCCTGGGGACGTCCCTGAGCCCATGGTTGGCACTGGTGTCATCTCAGCATTAAAAATAAGCCTCCCACCCCAGCTCCCACCAACCCCCGATACCCCATAGTCTCCTTCAAGGAATGGAAGAGAAACAGTTGGTGGGTCACCAACAAGCCAAGGGAGACTTTTGGGGCCTCGGTTTCTCTATCTGTGAAATGGGTTGAGCCAGACCAAAATTTTTCCCCTTTGTGTTAGTTTATTTCACATATTGTTAAAAGAAAACTGGTTGAAAAAAATTTAACAACACAGAAAATAAAGATGGACATCAAGGCGAAGTCGAGGCGGAACTATGACCACTGACCCTTACCCCTGTACCTGTCCCCTGCCTGTCACAGTCCCTCTGGAGAGCCCAGGCCTCCAAGCAACACAGCTCCAAAGCCACTCTTAAGAGGGTCTTTGGAGACCCTTTAAAAGGTGACTTTCCGGCCAGGTGCTCACCTGTAGTCCCAGGGCTTTGGGAGGCTGAGGCAGGAAGATTGCTTGAGCCCAGGAGTTCAAGACCAACGTCATAAGACTCCGTCTTTACAAAAACCCACAACATTAGCCAGTGTGGTGGCACGCATCTGTAATTTCAGTTATTTGGGAGGCTTAGGCTGACACACCCGTAGTCTGTTATTCACCTGAGCCCAGGAGGTCGAGGCTGTGGTGAGCCGTGATGGGGTCACTGCACTCCAGTCCGGGCGACAGGGTGAGACCCTGACTCAAAAAAAAGGGGCAGCTAGAATTTGGCTCTCTTGGCCTGGAGAGGCACTTCCTGCCTGCCTGTGAGCCTGGAAACCAGAAGTGCCACTTCCTACTCAGCCTCCGTCACCCATGGGGTCCAGGGGGTGGGTGGAGTCTCACCCAGCCTGGATCCCTTCCCCTCCTGACCGCATTTAGGGACTCACCCATCAGAGTTGCCGGGCTCCTCTCTCATGGTGCAGGGAGGCTGCAGCTGGCCACATCCACACGGGAGTGTCCCTGGGCATTCAAAGGAAGTCCCCCCACAGCCTCTGCGAGGAAGAGGACGGTTCCACCCAGGATGGAGGCTAGACTCCAGCCTCGTGCATCTCCTCACTCCCACCAGTCTCCTCCTGGGCCTTCTGTGAAACTGGGTCCCGTGAGCTCCAGGGTGGTTGGCACAGAAGTTTTTGAAATACAGATTTCTTGGGTGGCTTCAAGATTTTCCCTTTTTTTTAAAAAAAAACTTCATTGGAGTATGATTTGCATGCCACAACATTCATCCATTTCAAGTGCATAATTCAGCGATTTTTAGTAAACTTATAGAATTGTGTAATCATCACCACAATCCGGTTTTAGAACATTTTCATCACCCCGACAAGAGCCTGTGTCTGTTTACAGTCTAGACCAGTTTCTACCCCCAGCCCCTGGCAACCAGTAACCTGCTTTCGGTCTCTATAGATTGGCCTTTTCCGGACGTTTTGTATACATAGACTCATCCACAGTACTGGTCTTTGGGGCCTGATTCCCTTTACTTGGCCCAAATATTTCTGAGCTTCATCTGTGTTGTGTTTTTTTAAACAATGGAAGTAATTAGAAATGTTTCAACTAGGACTTAATCTTGCTTTTCTAAATCATCTCCCAACAAACCCCAACATTTGTTTCAGACTCGATGGACTTGGACCAGGTTCCCTACAACATTCAAAGCTTGCCATTTCGATGAACATTCTGGAAAAGTCTGGATTGCCAGTTCGAGGCAGCACACACCTAGTTGATTTGCAGGCTGGTGGGGTCATCTGTGGCCTGTGGGCTGGCCACTTATGCTTATTATTTCTTTCAAGATGGTGCACCTCCCCCACCCCTTCACCTCTGAAGGCTTCCACTGTCCTTCCTCTGTGGATTGGCATTGGACAGCTCCCACTGCAGAGTCCTTTGTTCATTTCTCACATTGAGGCGTTTTGCTGAGGGGCAGGCCTACAAGGGGCAGTTTTCAAGCAAAGGGTGGGTCAAGATACAACCACTGACAACGACCCCCAGGCCAGTCCCGACACAGTTATCTGGGGGGATCAGACTGCCTCTGTCCTAGAATCTTTTAGATGCATGGATGTCACCCACCTACTGTGTTCCAGGCAGTGTCCTGGGTGTTTGGGACACAAGTGAACAAAATCCAGTGTGGCTCTCCTGTTTTTTTCAGGGTGTCACCTTGGGCAGATCATTATGTAACATCCCCGGGCCTTGGTTTCTTTATCTGTAAGATGGGGTGATGGCAGCGCCTGCCCTGCAGAACTTTTATAAAGACAGGATGCCTGCCGAGTGCTCAGAATACTCAGCACAGCTCCTGGCACTTAACAACTGCTCAGTAGGAGGTGGCTATGGTGTTATGTCATCGAAGTAGTTGTGACACACCCTGCCCTCTTTAACATGACAGACACAGAGTTACACAAACAGAAGGTAATGGGGGGGCTGGGGGTGTCTGCTGGGGCTCCTCTGGGCACCAGGAGGGAATACCTGGTCCCATGCGGAGAAGTGTGGAGGACTGGTCCATCGTGGCTCTCTTGCACACACGACGCGTCCAGTCTGCTCTTTGACAACTCTGAGTACCTACCACCCCAGGAAGGGATGAGTGCCCAGATCCTCGCACTGTGCCTGGCCCAGCCCCACTGTGTCCCATGTGCTGAGCCACGTCTTAGAGTCCACCCTGCCCCTTCTCCCCTTCAATTCCACGCCACTGCTGCACTGTGACCCTTAGCCATTCTTTTCTCTTTCATCGGGTCCATCCCACTGAACCCCTCTTTCCAAGGTGCTGTTCCCACAGCTCTTCCCCAAGCCACCCGCCCCTCAGTCTCCTCCCTCACGATTCTCAAGGGCTTGGAGGCCTGAGGAAGTAACTGGAAGGAAGCTGTACAATGTCTAGCTGCACGCCCTTGCTTTACAGATCTAGAGACTGAGACCCAGGGAGGACATCAACACAGGCAGCAGTGGCACTACCCTCTGCCCAGCTGTCCACCTAGGAGTCACCTGGCCCCTCCTTCCATCTCTGAGTCCTGAATACCTCTTCTGTTCATCCGCCTGTCTGTGAGCCACCACCGTTTCCGAGCCTCCTCCCCGACCAACCTGCCTCCCGCATGGCTCCCTCTCCGACGTCCCCAGTGCAGCAAGAAGAAGCTTTTTAAAATATAAACCTGACAACTCCACTCCCCCACTGAAAATATTCAGGGATGTCCCACTGGTTCCAGAATAGTCTATTCTCTTTGGCAAGGTCTTGCAGGCCAGCCTCCATGGAAGCCTTGACACCACGCTGCCTCCGACCTCCCCCATTCCCAGGCCCACCGGAGGGAGCTTCTCACCTGGGGGTTTGCACAAGCCTCTGTTTTGTCCTCTGTCCCCCACCCGCCCAGGCCCCTAGCCCTCCTCCTTTTGCCTGGAGGACAGCTGTGCATCTTTAGGGCCGGCTGAACTCACACTTGCTCTACAAGACCTACCCGACTGCCCGCTATTCCCTGTGGCTCCTCATCATGGCGCCCACCCCACCCTGGAGTCTCTGTTGCAATGCTGTCCTCCCAGGGTGCTCAGATTGGTGAGGGCCAGTCCGCCTGCAAGACTGCAGCTCACAGGTGAGGCGACCGTTGTATGCCTGGCTCTGGGCATTCTCGTCTTCTTCTACTTTATATCAAGAGTGACGTGGCGCCGGCTGTACCCCTTGTCTTGCCACCGAACAGGGCCAGGGTGGAGGAGACCTGGAAACACCCCTCCTGTCTCCTAGCGGGCAGACAGACTCTGCCGTCCAGCTGGAGAATGTCTTCCACCTAGCCCACTGCTGTTCCCTCCAACCCCTTCACCGTCACTGTCACCCGTTGCTGCCTCCTTCTGGGAGGCGAGGGGGGAAAGGAGGTCAGAGGGGCTGGGTGGGCAGGGCCTCTGAGAACAGACGCGCTGCTGGACCTGGGGAAGGCACATTTCTCAGAAGGAGGAGAAGCAGTCAGAGGAGGGAGAAGCGTGCACCAGCCGCGGCCTGCCTCCCGGGATGACGGAACCCTCAGCTATGCCCCCTCTGCTCTGGACTCTGCCCTTCAGGAGAAATATTTTAAACAGCCATTGTGGTCCCCAGCCTTTGTGGGGAGGACCTGCTTGCTGTGTAAGAGAAGCTGCTGTCTCCCACCCTCCTGTCCCCGTGATGTGCTGTCCCCCCACTTCTCCGAGGGTGACACTTCTCTCATAGTGACACTTCTATCTAATAGTGACACATCTCTGCTGGTGGCAGAGATTCCTCCTTGGTCACCAAATAGCCATTCTCTTCCTGAGTTCACAGAATCCCAGCTTTCTACCACACGTGTTACAGCCAAGATAAAAGATTATTTCCCAGCCTGTCATGTGGCTGGGGTGTGATCTCATGAGCAGATTCTGGCGGGTGGCCACATTCTGTGGCACTTCTGGAAAATCCTAAAAGACAGGAGTGCATGCCTTCCTTGTCCCCTTTCCTGCTGTCTGGAATACAGGTGTGATGACTGGCATCCCAGCAGCCAGTCAAGACCATAAGGAGGGAAGCCATGTTCTGAAGATGGCAGAGAGGAAAGCTAGAGTTTCCACGCCTGACACAATCTTAGCTCCAAAGACTTCTTTCATGTGAGGGAGTGAGAGATATCAATCTTGGGTGGGTTTTTTTTGAGTCACAGTCTCCTTCCGTTGCCCAGGCTGGAGGGCAGTGGCATGATCACAGCTTACCACAGCCTCGACCTCCTGGGTTCAGGCAGTCCTTCTGCCTTAGCCTCACAAGTAGCTGGACCACACCTGCATATTTTTTATTTTATAAAAAAATAGAGACGTGATCTTACTTTGTTGCTCAGGCTGATCTTGAACTCCTTGATTCAAGTGATCCTCCAGCCTTGGCCTCCCTAAGTGCAGAATTATAGGTGTGAGCCAATGCACCTGGCCTAAAGCTACTGCTATTTTTTTTTCCACTGTATGCAGCTGACTCCAATCCTACAGAACACTGGACCAGAAACTTTAGAGAACTCTTAACATAAGGCTCTGAGGCCTGTGGCCTCAGATTAGGAACCATGAACTAGAAAGCAGGTTGCTAAGGAAAGATGCTTATGGGATTGGGGAAGATGGGTGCTTAGAAGCCAGACCCACTAGGATGTAGCAGGTGAACTGGGAAGGTATCACTCAGGGGCATGTTTATGAGGGGCAGAGAAGAGTGGTGAACCTTCTGGAAAGTTCCAGAGCATGGAAGTTATGGCAGGGCAGAGTCCATCACTAGCATCCTAGTAGACTGGCTTGGAAATGGAGTGAGGATTAAGCTTGAGGTGGGCGGCCACCCATTTTTGAACTGGCTGATCATTGGTTAAATGATGTGATTCTAGGAAAAGTCAGAGAAGGCGTCCTCCAGAAGTTAGGGAACCCTGTAGATCAGGTCCGTCTCTACCCTAGGCCTCCCTGTCTCCCCATTTTCTCAAACACCCTCCCCAACACCCTCTGGAAGGTCCAGTAGTGATTCCCAGGGACCTTAGAGTCCAGACCCACCAAAGGCGGGAAAACCTTCCCCCGAGGAGTCCTCTGCAATCTGGGGACGGGGCAGAGTGATCCCCGTTTCCTTTTATCCACCTGGGACTCCCCAGCATCCTGCAAGGACGCCTGCCGCAGCAGAGGCAGGCACCTGACCTCGGCGGCTTCAACGGGAGCAACGGGAGGGGCACCGTCCTGGTGTGGCTTCCCAGGAGGCAGCAGGAGCTTAGCCACCCCTGTGTCTCCCTGGCCAGGCACCCACACAATGGCCTCCCCGGCCATGCCCCCAGTGGAGGGAGGAAGTGTCAGATGCCTGCGGTCCATCAGGGTCCTGAGTTATGTATGGGACCTTAGCAAGATCTCAGCCCGAATAAAGTTCACTTGCATTCAGAGAGGGAAAAGTAATTGACACCGGGCTGGTTATCCTGTGGGACAACATGGTTGATTCCTCACCAGCCCCTTCCATGCAGGCATAGGGCAAGGAGCTCACGTGGGGTGAGGTCCTTCCCTCCCCATCACTGGATCACTCGCTGGATGAAGCAGAAGCATAACACACGTGCTTTTATCTCAAGGGCTGTTTTTTTTAGGGTAGAAGCCAGGCTAGCTGACATTAAAATTTAAAAAATAATAAAGAAGAAGAGAAAATATATCGAGGCTCAGATTGTTGGCTGAGATGGTGCAAACATTCTTCGGCTGTGAATCTTGTGGGTTGGTGTATGTATGGGGGGGGGAAGTGCATTTCGAGGCAGAGAACAAGACGAGGTGTAGGGTGGGAGCCGGGGTCACAGGGCAGCCTCTGTGTCCTTGAGTCAGCCGGCTGCCGAGGCTGTGTCCCGCGGTGTCTGAGCGTCCATGGCGTGGACGGCCTGGCCCCGGGCACCATCCTGTGCAGTCTCGTTGACTCTCAGGCTGACCCCGTGGCAGCTCCCATCTTTCCCATTTTGCAGCTGGTAAGACTGAAGCTCACCCTGACTCGGTTGAGACACTCAGCTGGAAGCAACAAAGCCAGAGTCAAAGTCAGTCTGACGGCAGAGCCCTTGCCCCTTCCCACGCCTGCTGCCACTGTGAGGGGAGGTTGGTTTCCAGCCCCAGGAGAGCAGGTGATGGATGTACCTCCGAACCCCCTGGCCAAAGCCTCAGTCCAAGGAGGTCATAAAAATCATCAAAGACCCTGACAGGGCCCATCCCTGGGTATCCCCTCTTGTGAGTAGCTGGATCATCTTTATCTGGGATGGGTCTTAGGGCGGTGAACCTGGGACCCTGAATTCGAACAGTGGACAGGGCCCTGGGCAGGCAGCCTCCTTACTGTCCACATGGCCCTGGGGTCAGACCACCCTCGAGTAGGCCAGCTTAGTTGACAATGGCACCAGCCCTGGTAAGAGCATGGCCACCAACCTTCCTGGCTGTGCTGAGGGGCTATCATACCAGGCGCCTGCACACAAGATGGGTTCAGAAACTCCACCCAGACCCCTGTCGGTCAAGGCAGGTCTGCGACTCCAGGGCCTGTCCCATAGGCCTTCACCATGCCAGGAGACAAGGGGCCACTTCTTCACAATGTCATGTGGAGGAGAAGGAAGTCTTTGTGTCGTAGGAGTAGACAAGTCTGGGATCAAAGTTCCATGGTGCCGTTTATTGGCTGAGTGTCTTTGGGCAAGTTACTTGACCTCTCTGAGCCTCCATCCCCCTTTATTGTAAGAACAACTGGAACAATGTCTCAGGATTGTTGTCAAATGAAGAAAGTACCTAAACACTTAACCCAACACTGTCCTGGAGGCCCTGTTTTACCCTTGCAGAAGCACAGGGACCGCACAGGCTGGCTTTCCGTTTTCTTCCTCCCAGGAGAACAACCATGATGGCCTGAGTTGCGACCCATGTGATAGAGTCAGGATGTCTGTCCCTCCAACTCCCATGTTGAAATATGCCCCCTGCGTTGGAGGAGGGGCTGGGTTACAGAGGGTTCCCCCTGCATGGCTGGGTGCCTTCCCTGAGTGCTCACTCTGTTTGTGCCCTGGAGAGCTGGGTGTTTGAAAGAGGCCGCCCTATGACACGCCTGCTCCCAATCTGCCTTCTGCTGTGAGCGGGGCTTCCGAAGACCTCACAGATGCCAGCGCCACGCAGAACCTGGACTCAGCTCCATCCCTGGATGGGTTACTCCCTTGCAAAGCCCTGGGTGTCATCCGTAAAGTGGGAGGAACAGTAATACCCATCCACAGGACTGTTGGGATGACAAATGCAAAAATATGTAACCAGTACCCAGTCATAACAGCAGGTTTAGGAAACGTCAGTCATTGTCACCTGCTGCTTACTGTTTATATAATTGTCTCTTCCAGAGGAGGCTCTAAGTGCTATGAGAACAAGTGTGATTTTTTTTTAAATTTATTAATTTTAGAGACAGGGTCTTGCTCTGTCACACAGGCTGATTGCAGTGGTGTGGTTATAACTCACTGCAGCCTCAACTTCTGGGCTCAAGTGATCCTCCTTCCTCAGCCTCACAAGCAGTTGGGACTACAGGCATGTGCCATCACGCCTGGCTAAATTTTTCATTTTTTTTTTTTTTGTAGAATTGAGGTCTCGTTATGTTACCCAGGATGGTCTCAAACTCCTGGCCTCAAGCCATCCTCCTGCTTCAGCCTCCCGAAGTGTTGGGATTACAGGCATGAGCCACTGTGCCTGGCCAGGAACAGTGTTTCCTTCATCTTTGCACCCTTGGGATGCCCAGCACGACACCTGTCATAGAAATCAATATTCCTGTGCATAAAGCACCTACTATGTGCGGCCATCATGCTCGACTGCCGTCAGTGTCCTGCTCGTGAAGACCTGAGAAGGGCAGGACAAATTGGTCCCTGGAGGCATTGCCCAGGACACAGTGTCATTAGAGAGGTGCCCTCTCTCTCCGCTCCAGTCCCTTTTCCCCAGCAACCAGGGTGCTTAGGGTCCTCACCACATCCTCACCAGATGGATGGAGCTCCAAGAGGCATCTGATACATTCACACACACCCAGGTGTAGACAACTGATAGATAACCCCTTGGCGTGTTGTTTCTCAAGGGACTATTTTCATTCTAAGAGAGATTTAAACCTTATTCTGGGTCCATGGAAGGTCTTCGTGTGGGCACCGTCAATGCACTCACACTTTTCTTTCTAGGGAGAACGTCTGTCTCTTTCATCAGATTTGCTATTGGTCTGTGAGCCAAGAAAGATGGAAGTGTGTTTCCCTAGAGTTGACCAGAACTCTCTTGGTGAAGGAAGTGTTCGCCATCTGTGCTGTCCAGTATGGTCATCACTGACCACCTGTGGCTACTGTGCAAGAGAGGAAGTGAATTTTTCATTCGATGTGAGTTACTTTTGATTTAAACATGAATAGCCATGGGTGACAGGTGGCTGCCACGTTAGAACATCTAGCTTGAGATGTTAAAATTCTAGTGGTTGGCCAAGTTCAGTGGCTCAGCCTGTCATCCCAGCACTTTGGGAGGCTGAGGCGAGTGGATTGCCTGAGCCTGCAGGGTCAAGACCAGCCCGGGAAACTTGGCGAGATCTCGTTTCTACAATAAATCAAAAACTAACCGGGCATAGTAGCATGCGCCTGTAGTTCCAGTTACTCGGAAGGCTGAGGCGGAAAGATCGCCGGAGCCCAGTAGGTTGAGGCTGCAGTGGCCAGGAGCGTGCCACTGCACTCTAGTCTGGGCGACAGAGTGAGACTCCAACTTAAAAAAAAAATTCCAATGGTAAAATTTTAGATAGATTGAAGAGGTGGTGTTTTAGAGCACACCAGGGGATTCTTACAAATAAGAATTCCTCAAAGTCTCTAAATTGTAAAAAATTCATTCATTCAGGTGTGTGTCACACTGACATCGGCTGAGCAGCTGCCAGGCATGCAAGACTAGGGGAACACAAAGGGGGTGCCTGCAATTCACAGGGACTAGAGCATCTGGAATGCTTTCCTGGTAGCTTCAGGGGTGGCTTTGTTATGGGAAAAGCAGAATCCCCCCTGGCTGGTAGCCCAGTCTGTGCCACCTTTGGCAATCTTGTGAGCAAGAAAATGTCTCTTCCCCTTAGCAGGGCGGGTGTGGGCTGGGGATGTCCCCTGGAGGACCGGACCGGGTTGCAAATGGACATTTCACCGTGAACTTCTTGTGGGTGTCAGCGAGGCAGCCTTGGGAACCTAGGGCACTCTGTGGCTGGCCTGTATGGACACCTGAGACTTCTTTTCATCTCACTAGCTCATCCGCTCCTGGGCGGTGAGGAGGGTTGGCTCACTCTTCCGGGTGAAGCTCCTATAGCCACGCCTGTGGCACAGTGAGTGCTCCATTGTGTCTGCTATTATTACTGCAGAGAGAGTGCCCTGTACACAGCTGAGGGGTAAGTGTTCAGTAACATTTGTTGAATGAATGACTGAGATTGCTGAGTGCACACAATTAAAAGGCATCAAACAGAACCAGACAAAAGCTGAATGTCTGGGTCTGCAATAACCTTTGCCAGCTACGAAGTGACCCAGCACCACGGCCAAGGCAATCCCAGCATCTGCAGGAACAACAACCAAAGAGAGCCCCCCTGATGTCTTTGACACGCGCCCTTGACGGTTTGCCATCCTGGTGCTGTGACTCCCCCGCGCCCCCTGCCCGGTGCCGCCAGGGCTTGGTTTCTTCAGTGGCCGTGCACAGGCATTGCCTAAGACCTGCTTCCACTGCAGTGATCACGGGATACGCCAGCTGCTCTCGAGGCACCATGACCACAGCCACATCTCCAGCCGAGAACACTCCGACAGTCCCCCATGTGAACGTACTCAGACCAGAATCCGGTTCCAAATGACCCATTTTGCAACAGCTTAAGAATTCGCAGTTGTGTCTGCGAGGAACATCAGCTCCAGAAGTGGGACGTCCCTGCGGGACATCTGGAGGTTCCCAGGGCCTGCCAAGGAAGGGCTGGGCCAGCGTCCACAGAAACAGACAAAACAACCCAGCAGGGTCCAAAGCGCACACGATAGAATTTTAAAAACTCAGCGAGGGGGTCTGCCTCCTCTGTGTCTGGCTGTCATGAAGCCGGACGGTCGTAACTGCTCTCTGCTGGCTGCCTTCAGCGCCCCACGTGGCCTCTGTCCTGTCAACACGGAACCCTTGGCCCCCAGTTCTATTGCTCTGATGAAAGTGCCAGGATCGCTCTCCAGATCGCTGTTGATTTTATATCCTCTGAGGCCGGCGCAATGTGTGAGAGGACCTCACTTCAGGGCGGGGAGTGGAGGAGGGCTGGTTCAGGGTACAGCGGCTGGAAGACTGTCCCGCGGAGGCCAGAGGAACGAGGTTTTCAGACTTGAGTGAGGAACCGGCCTGCGCAGAGACAGGCCAGCTGGCATCTCTTGGGATGATCTCAGTCTCGGAGGGAGCCCTTCCAGACTGGAGAGTTCTGAAGAGTGATAACCCCAGATCTGTCTGCCCAACCAGTGTTTGTCATCCCCTCTCTCCTCCTCTGGACCACATAGTCATGAGAGGGGAGGGAGGGAGCTCAGGACTTGACTTTGGCCACACCGGGCTGGCTCAGTCATTTCCTAGTTATGCAGCACCGGGCAAATTTTGTCCATCTCTCCGAGCCTCTGTTTCCTTAACTGTGAAATGGGGCGATTATCCTGTAGACTCCTTGGAGGGTGAAATGACTGTATGTGAAATAGGTTATACATTAAGCAGGGCTTTTTTTTTTGAGTTGGAGTCTCACTCTGTCGCCCAGACTGGAGTGCAGTGGCCGCTCTCGGCCACCGCAGCCTCCACCTGCTGGGCTCCGGCGATCCTTCCGCCTCAGCCTTCCGAATAGCTGGAATTACGGGCGTGCGCTACCACGCCCGGCTGATTTTTTGATTTATTGTAGAGATGAGGTCTCACTGCCCAGGCAAGCAGAGCTTTTGCTATGGCTATTTAATGCCTTTATTCCTAGTGGACCCCAACTGTCTTGGTTTTCTTAAAGATCCTTGTTTTCACCTTCAAACAAACGGTGTGTTTTACTCCAGGAATTCCTGGTGTTAGGCCATCATCTCCACCATCTCCGGAAATGCCCCATCAGTCCTTGCCTCTGATGCATCTTGCAAACCCGTCATTCGGTATTCGACCTTCAGCGAGTGTCTGCTTGTGTGTGATCTGTGGGCACATTGTGAACACAGCAGACTTAGGCACACATTCCAGGGAGGGGAGAGACAAGGACTATAATGCCAAAACAAAGTGGATGATCTGTTTAAAATGGCCAAGCATTAAGAGAAAACGGAAAGCAGACCCAGAGCGCAGGGGGAGGTGTGGGCTGGGGCGGTTAGTGGGGTGCTCAGGTGGCCTTCTGGACAAAGGAACATTTTAACAATGACATGATGGAGGTGAGGGAGCTGTCCCTGGAGACAGGCAGGAGAGGAGGGGGAGCTCTCCAGGCAGAGGGACAGTGGAGCAGAGATCTACAGGCAAGCTGGAATGTTCCAGGGCAGGAAGGAGCCAGGGTCAAGGTTTCAGCAAAGGTCATGTGGTTGGAATTGAGGGAAGTGCAGATCACACCGGGCTTTTTGGTCATTGTGAGAATTTGGGGTTTGGTTCTGCATGGGGCAGGAGACCAGGGGAGGGTTTTGAGACACCTGATGGCACGTGTCTGTCAAGAGCATCTCCTGGTTCTATGTTGGGAGTAGGTGTCAGGGAAGGACGGGTGGAAGCAAGAGACCCATCGGGAACTCTATGCTGTTAGGCACACATTCCAGGGAGGGGAGAGACAAGGACTATAATATTCTATGTGTTCAGGATAAATGGTGGTGGCTTGGGCCAGCGCAGTGTCAGAAGTTGGGTCTATTTGAGGGCAGAAGCTTGGGTTTGCTGATCTAGCGCATGTGGGGTATGAGAGCAAGGGAGGAATCCAGGGCAACGCTGAGGATTTTGCCCGAGAAGAGGAAGGACGGAGGTGCCATCAGCTCAGCTGGGAAAAGCTGTGGGTGGAGACGGTGTGAGTAGGAGATTAGGAATCTTGGATGTGCCGAGTTCTAGATGCCTGTTAGACATCTAAGTTAAGACGTTGAGTGGGTGTTTGGATATATAAGACCGAAGTCCAGGAAAGAGGTCTGAGCTGGAAATACGGGCGTGGGAGTCACCAGCATACAGTTGGTATTTAAAGCCATGAGACGAGACTGCCATGAGCCTTTCTTCCCATGATGCCTCTGAACAGCCCAGCCTATCAGCCAAAGTTTTCCAGGAGACAGACAAGAGGGCCCTGATCGCGATACCCAGACCACACCGGCTCATGGTCCTTGGTCTGCTGATGCAGAAGCCTCGGGTTCTGAAAATGCCCCACCACTCCCCTCCGCTCTTTCCAAGAGACCTCAGGTGACGTCTCATGTGCGCTCACAGATGAGTACCACCATCCCGGCTACATTTCTGTTCTACTGTCATGTCCATGGGCATCTGCCCGGGAGCCTTGGCTAGTTCATGGGGAGTTGGCTTTCTCCCCCCAAAGCCCAGCATCCCAGGCCTCTCAGCCCCACTGATGCTTTGGATCTGCTCCATGGGGTGTCACCATCCTTGTTCCACAGTCCTCAAGGGTCCAGAGTCTGGTGGGGGTGGGGGTGCACATCTCCTCTACTCTGTGTTGGACTCTGTCGACTGGATATCTGTAGGTCGAGGCCAGGCTTCTTACACTAGGACAGGGTTACCTGAAGGCGCCAGAAGTATGTCAGGGAGAACACAATCCCACAAGGTAAATGCATGTGTTTTATTGGAGCATCAGTGTATCTTATGGAAAATGGAAAACATTTTTTTTTTTTGGAGCTCCCACCCCCCTCCCCTCCGAAAAATGGAAAACATTTTTTAAAGAGTAAAAGAACATTTATATTGAAGAGTAGGATACAAGACTGGCATGCAATTTGAAGCCAAACCTAAGATGCATCCATAATACTTTTATTTTTTATTATATTTTAGAGATGGATTTTGCTCTGTTGCCCAAGCTAGAGTGCAGTGGTGTGATGACAACTGACTACAACCTTGACCTCCTGGACTCAAGTGATCCTCCTGCCTCAACCTCCTGAGTAGCTGGGACTACAGGCACGCACCACTATACCTGGCTCATTTTTATATTTTTATAGAGGCGAGGTCTCGCTATGTTGCCCAGACTGGTTCATAATACCTTTTGCTTGTGACTAGGTCACAGATCTTCTGAGGACCTCTCATAATCTGTCAGTGTATGTTTAATTCTTGCATTTGCAAAGTCCTAAGACACTGTCAGTGGTTGGAAGAGGAGAAGGAGAAAGAAGCTCTGTGCATTTGTCAACTTGTAACTCCCTTAGTTAGACTGAATTGAATTAGCCAGGCATCTCCCAGTGCCCAAGGTAACAGAAGTGAGATGGCAAAGTGGTGTGGTGAACCATATTTTTGAGAGAAAAATGGTAATTCAGTGTGGTGTGGTAGTCGTCTCTTCTTTCTCTCAATCTTGTGTCTGAGTTTCTGTGGTCACACAGACCTGGAACCAAAGCCAGGCTCGACCATGGATAACAGGGGATTCTAGGGTGATGGTCTCTGCTAAAGCAAGTGACCACCCCCCAAGGTCAGGATGGGGGGGAAGCATTGACCTAACCCAGGAGATATCACATAGGATTCGATGGAGCTAGAGCCCTGCGCAGTAAGTGGGTTGGGTGTGGTATGTGGGATGGAGGAGGAGACATCTTGGGATTTCCAGGGGACACAGTCGGGAATTCATGCTCATCCCATTCCAACCCACACATTCCACGCCTGGTGAACAGTCATGCGAGCTGTTAGCAGTTCTGAGTGCTAGGTCACTGGTTCCAAATAATGGAGTCTGTCAAGACTTGGGACCTTATTAAATAGACTCATGTCTGGGTACCTCTTCAAGACCTCCCGAACCAGAATCTAAACAAATGTGTTTTTTTTTTTTTTTTATAGACTCATGCTTCTGGGTTAAGGTCCAGCTCAACCCTGTGTCTCCTGTGGACCTCAGCCTGAGAATGCTCAAAATGACCAAGACACGGGCTCCGCCTCCACATAGCTCAAAGATGTGGGAAGGGAAAGATGGCTTAGGAGTAGCTTCCAGGCAATGGGACTAAGAGACCTGGCGGGACCTCCCTGACAAGACAGAGTGCGGTGAGAAGACTGGCCAAAGCCAGGTGAGACCAGTGAAGACCAAGACGGCATTCAAAGCGACCTCTGCTTGTCCTTTCCGCCCATTATATACTAATTATAAGGCATTTGTATGCGAAAAGACAGTTCTACCAGCACCATGACCGTTCCATTACAATAACCATGGCCACCTCTGGAAGCTCTTCTATATGGTTTAAAAAGAGGACAAACCCTTGATTCCAGGAACTCCTGGCCCCATTCTCGGAAAGCCCATGGATAATCCACCCCTTGCTTGTATATAATCAAAAGTTAGCTATAAAAATGAAACCCCAGTGATGCTTATTCTTCCTATGGACATGCCCAGGCTGCTCTGTCATAAAGTAGCCTGCTCTCTGTCATTCAACAATCTGGTCTTTATTTTCCAGCTGAAATCCCAGTGACACACGAGGGCTGCTCTGCCTATCAAGTGGTCTTCTTTCTGTTCCTCTTTGCTTTGAGTAAACTTGCTTTCACTTTACCTTGCTGGCTTACTCTGAATTCTTCTCTTGCGTGAAGTCAGGAACCCACTTGGCCTCTGGGGTGGGACTCCAACTTTGGGGACTTCAGCCTGTATAAAAAATGATGGCTCTTTGTAGGCGATGCCACCAAGAACCCAATGGGTGGACCCAGCCTGTGAGGTCATGAGAGGGCTTCTGCCAGTCTCCTCATAACTAACCAAGAAGATTGCAAAATGTTGCACAGACCTGGAGCCAGGACTCCAGCTGGGAGTCAGTGTCTCGCTGTGTCTGCAGAACGAGTGTGTTGGCAACACCTCCAGGGAGAACTCGCTGTGTGGGGGAGGAGGTCTGCCCAAAGATGTCTGGAGCAGATAGGAAGAGCCATGGAGGGAGAGAGCAGGAGCCTTGTCCTGGCCCAGCCCTGGGCCACGTTTGAGAGCTGGGAAGAGATGGCTGCAGGAGGGGCCAGTATAGACATCTTCACAGGGGCTCAAGCAGTGTTGGTTGGGAGCCCGGTGACAAGGTGCTCCACAGCATGGAGGAAGCACGTGTCTCCTCGGCTGGGGCCCCTAGAGAACTCTGGGCACCACAGTGGCTGTCTGTGTAATGGTGGGCAAGAGCCAGAGAGGCTGTGGTGCCAGGCTGTGGATGCAATTCCCCATGGAAACTTGGAGGGAGAGAGCAAAACCTGGTCGTCATAGGCAATCGCCTTGGGCGATGATAAGACAGACTCTCCGGGTTTCCATCTGAGACCTTCCTGGGGGTTCCTAGAAATATACTTCCTGGGAGGAAACACTTTTGCAGGCAGTCTCGCCTCAGCAGGTGAGTGGAATGAGCCAGAACAACCTGGTTAGTACCGTTAAGTGCTGAGACTATTTGTATACTGACACACTGATGGCACCTGGGAAAATTCGGTGTGCCACAAAGGACCAGAGCCTTGTGGGAGGTCAGGGGAGGAGCTAGGAGTAGGTGATGGCTGTGGGCTTGCATCTATGTCTGTGGGAATGTAAGTCACCAAGGATGGCAGAGACGGCAGTCTTCACCCAGCGGCGCCCGAGAAACATCCACTGGTGACTGGAGGGTCTGAGAGTCTGCATGACGCAGGAGGTACCTGGTGAGGACGTGAGTGGGCAGGGCATATCAGGCCCTCACCACCATGCTTGTTAAAGGCACCTGGCAAGGCTAGATTCCCTCCTGGGAAAGCTAATGCCACCTGACATCATCTGGGGATGACACTGAGGCCAGGATCCCAGAGACTTCCCCGCGAAGACTCCCAGAGAAGACAGAACCAGTACCCCATTCCAACATCGGGGCCCCTAACGGGCACTCCAGGTGCTATTTTAGGTGGAGCAGGGGGCATATCCTAGGATCATTCCTCCCACATAGGCTGCAGATCTGCATCCATTGGGTAATCCATTGGTCTGTAACCTTCCCGCCTATTCCTGATTCTCCGTCTCCCATCCCAGGTGACTCCCCCCACCACCCATCCTTACAGGGAAGGTCCCGCTTGCCACTGCAAATGCTCCCGCAGGAGACAGGAAGCCAACTGAAAATGTCCAGTGCCATCAATGATTTCATTTCCTCTCTGTTCCACTACTGAGCTAGCAATTGGCAAGAAACATCCCCCAAAGCCCCGACAGAAGCTGGAGGGCTCAGAGATCCATGGGTGAGATTATATGACACCACCTAATTTATTCTGAGCTACCCAAGAGCTGCGGGGAAGATATTGGAATTGTAGTTTCCTCTGAAATACAAAAATAAAATAAAATAAAAGGTTGTGACAGAGATTTAAATGAGAATAAAATGCCAATTAACTCAGAGGTATTGAAAGAGAAACCATTTCTCAGAAGAATCCTAGGTTGCACATGGCAGATCAGTTTCAATTTCCCCCAAAGCCCCGAATGGCCACGCCGGGGAAGCAGACCTCAGAACAATCCAGAACTCGGTGCCAGGCCCACTACTTATCACTTTAATTGACACTTACTCCATATGAGGCTCATACATTCACCGAATGGGTTCAATTTAATTTGAAATGGGGAAGGTTTTTCTTTCCCCTGTTGAAATATTTAATGCAGCAGGTTTTAACTAAATAGCTTCAATCCTGGCATTCCATTACGCTTCTATTTTGCTCTAAAAAATACAAAAGAGCCCCTCCAACCATGATTTATTTGGAATATATTTGACTTTGACCAACTCCATTATTACAAAAGCCATTGGTCCACACCTTTTCTTTTAGTAGGGCAACAGGACCAGTGACTTAAAAAAAAACTCCCTTCTTTGATACCCATTCTGCCGTCCTTAACATTAAATTAACCAGCATGAGTCTATTGAAAAGAAGCCGTCCTTAAACTCGGGGTGGCGATAAGGGCACTCTTCCACCATGGGGATCTGCTCACAGCCCACCCCATGCCCCTCACACTGTGAGGACGGTGGGAGGGGGGGTATGAGGGAGAAGGTGGCATCTTTGCGGAGGATAATCTGGATCCTGAGTGATCACAAGAAAGCAGGTGGGTTCTCCCCCGCCCTGTGTTTATTAGTGCTGACAGACGGAGTGCAAGAACATCGTTCACCCCGAGGTGTTACATACTGATACACTGACAGGCAATTATCTTTGGAGACAGTGTTAAAACACAATAATTAATTGGAAGAGCAAGCGAGAGAGAGTGGTGGCCCCAGGCCCAGGCAGAATGGTATTTCTCAAAGCTCTGTGAGGCTGGTAATTTAGTTTCAATGGGTCATTTGGTTTTCACCCCCCTCCCCAACTGAAGCCTTCCCAGTGCTTTGTTTTTCAAAAGCATTAGCCTGGAATGTGTCTCAGGCGTCATTAAAGTGCAGACCAACCTCCCATAGCAACTTTCCAAAATGGTGCCTGGCGAGCGAGAAAAATCACTGCCTTAGCAAAGATGTCTCACACAGCCTGCTTTTGTGATGGTAGATGCTGGCAGAGTGTCTTTGTTTCAAACCGAGGCTGACACATGTCTGCTTAAATAAAACATTCCCACTTCAGCTGACTGATTTGGTGGGAACAAGAAGTTCACACGCCAAAGCATGGGCTGACCTCCCTGACCCCCCCACCAGCCGGGGGGTTGGGCGCATTGTTGGATCCTTTGACTAACAAGCATTGAGAAGGGTGAGCTTTTCTTTTGCTTGTTTTACCATGGTGACATCCATTGACCTATATTTGGTATTCTGCGTAACATACGTGTGTCAGAGGTCACACATTTGATTGAAACGGGAAAAGGCGGACAAGGAAGGGAAGGATAGAGGAAGGGTTTTGTAGTGCAGCACCACCCTGAGTGTATTACAGAGAATTCTTTATTTTTTAAGAGGCAGAAACCAACTGGATTTAGCTTAAGTAGAGAAAGGGGAGATTTATTTTTAGCGCCATGGGGATGTCTAACAGAATCCAAAGGAAAGCAAGCTTCCTGACTTCAGGAATGGGTCAGGACAAGAAGCCACTTGGTCTCCCCCTCCGTCTCTCATCCCTAGTAACTTGCTGCTCAAATTGGATCCTTTACTTCTCTAGTCTACGTGGCCATGGAAGATCCCAGGCTCCAGCCACCAAGCCCCCAAGTTTAAGGAATGACGACCTGAAGGGTGTCTGACTCATACAATCTCATGGGTAAAATCCCCAAATTCTGGATTGTGCCTGTGCCTCGTCCAAGCAACCTCCTCACCAAAAATCATGACAGAAGCTAGACGGCCTGGTGATTCATGGATCAGATTTGATGGTATCATTCACTTTGCAGCCGAGACATTATTGGAATTGTAATTTCCTCTGAAATAAAAATAAAATCAAATAGAAGATTGTGGCTTCCTCTAGAGGGTAAGTTCCTTGGAACAAAGTGGTTGAATATGTGCTAGGGCAGCTAGCAGCTAGAGGTTCAATGTACACAGGGAAGATATATTTTTTAAAAGGTTACACTACAAAAAGAATAAAACTTGTTTTCACTAAAGAAAATACTGGGGGGAATTTAACAATAGGGAGTTAAGGTTCTAATTGCGATGAGTTCTTTGGAGAAAGCTTAAGTGCAGACTTCAAAATTTAATGTTTGTAGCCTACAGGCAGCACTGTTAAGGCTGCCCCATGGGTAACAGATCAACTAGGGAAAGAGTGGTCCCCCAAAGGGGTGGGATGCTATTGGCAGAAGGAAATACAAGGGCACTCTCTTCATCCCTCTCTAGGTACCCAGGACCCCCTATTGCTCAGTGGTTTCTGGGAATCCCTGTCCTGCCATTAGGAGTCCCACATGAGAATGCACCTCACCTGTAGACTCTCTTGACCTTCTCCAACACCTCTGGTCAAAGTCATCATGACTTACATGCTAATCTGAGACACAAACCCTCATCAAAATGGGAGCAAATGAGTTCATGTTCTGCTACATCAAGTTTATCATGTTGACCTCGATGCCTATCTCCATCCACTTTGTGTTGCTGTAATAGAACACACAGACTGGGTCATTTATAAAGAAAAGAATTTCATCTGGTTTATGATTCTGGGGAATGGGAAGTCCAAGAGTGTGGTGAAGGCCTTAGTGTCGCATCATCTCATGGCGAAAGTCAGAGGGGCAAGCCAGGGCAGAATTGAGAGACAGGGCCAAACTTTCTTTCCAACAATCCACTCTTGCAATAGCTAAACCACTCCTGAGATGATGACAGTAATCCACGCATGAGGGCAGAGCCCTCACAGCACAATCACCTCTGAACGCCCCTCTCCCATTAATACTACCACAATGGCCGTTAAATTTCAACACATGTTTTGGAAAGGACATTCAAAACCATAGCATTCTACTCCTGGCCCCACAAAACTCATGCCCTTCTGACACACACACACACAAAACACATTGATGCCATCCCAATAGCCCCCACAGTCTCAACTTGTTCCAACACCAACTCAAAAGTCCAACATCTAGAGGACCATCTGAACTGGATATGGATGAGACTCAAGGCACAATTCATCCTGGGAGGAATTCCTCTCCAGCGGTTAACCTGTGAAATTAACAAATTTTGCACTTCCAAGATACGGCGGTGGGACAGGCATAGGAGAGACATCCCCATTCCAAATGGGGAAAACAATCAAGAAGAAAGGGGTCTCTGGTCCCAGCAGGTCTCAAACTCAACAGGGAAAACATTAAGTCTTAAAGCTGGAGGTAATCTTTGACTTCATGTCCTGGATCCTGGGCACACAGTGTGAGGTTGGGCCCCAGGCCTCAAGCAGCCTTGCCCCTAGCCTTGCCATGTCTGGGGTGGCTGAGGGGTGCTGCATGGGAATACAGGGATCAGAAACCCTAGGTGGTTCTGGGCAGCAAGCCTTTGGAGGGTGCCCTGGCCAGTCTTCTGAAATCATTCTGCCCTCCCAGAGCTCTGGGCCTGTGATAAGAGGGCCAGCCTTGAAGACCTCTGAAACGCTTTCAGGGCCTTCTCCCATGGACTCACTGATTCCTCCTAGCCATAGCAATCTCTGCAACAGTTGAAAGGCACACAGCTCCTTCAAGATTTTGCAGTTCATTGCTCTTAAATTCCACCTTCCATAAAGCCCTCAGGCATAGACAACACTCCGCCAAGAACCTCAGTCAAGGTCTTTGCTAACTGTGTCACAAGAAGGTCTCTATTCTGATTTCCAATGCGTTGCTCCTCCGTTCCATCCAAGACCTCATCAGACTGGCCCTTACTTCTACTGACATTCTGACCACAACCGCTTAGGTAATTTCTGAGAAGATTCGGCCCTCACTCGCTCTGGGGTCTCCTGAGTCCTGACCAGATTTGCACTCAGTCCTCCACTGATGGTGCTCTGTGCTTTTTCTAGCCGCCCCCTCCAATTCTTCCAGCCTGACCTGGTACCCAGTTCCAAAGCCACTTCCACATTTTTTGTTACAGCAACGTCCTCACTCGGCAGCCACTTTTCTGCCTTAGCCTGTGTTGTGTGGCTATAACAAAATACTGCAGACTGAGTCATTTATAAAGAAAATGCATGTACTTGACTCCTGGTCAAGTCTGATCAAAGCCGGAAAGTCCGGGAGCACAACACGGGCATCTGGTGAGGGCCTTGATGCTGCGTCATCTGTGGCGAGAGCAAGATTTGCTTTTATAACAACCCGTTCTCACCGTAACAAACCCACTCCCAGGACAACCACATTAATCCAACCAGGGGGGTGGAACCCTTCTGGCCTAATCACCTCTTAATTCACATAATGACAAAACTGCAGCGGTGAGATTTGGAGGAGACATTCAAGCCATCACAATGCCTTCACATAAAAGAGAAAGACTCCATGGCAGTGGCAGGGCTCACAGAGCCTCCTCACCCCGATGGACACACGTGGTACCAGGCTGAGCTTCGGAGAAGAGGACGCCAACCAACGCAGCCAGTTATCTGAGTGTGGCTGTTCTGACTCAAAGCTGGCAGCCTCATGTAAGACCCAGCCTCTTTGCAGCCTTCGTTCTCAGGAATCCCACGCTTAAGAGGAACCGACACCCTCCTGTTCTCTCACCCGCTCCGCACCTATCCTCCCGCCTGCCTGTCCTCTTGCCGGTCCCTCTGCCTGTGGAGCCCCTCCCGTCTCAGGCTCCGTGGTGTCTGAAGCCACTGAAGTTCAACACCCTGTCCTCACGAAAACCCTCCTGCTTCTCCTCCCTCGGCTCCTGGACACGTCACGTCAGGTGACACCACCTCCAGCTTCTTGGACAGCAGGGAGCCTGTAGACATTCTCCCACTGCCTCCCCATGGAGCCTGGATAGGGAGATGGCGTGGCCCACTCTCTGAAGGAGGGCAGCTGAGATCAGAAAAACCGAAGCCTGGCCTCATGGGTGTGACCCACCGCTGGTGAGGGTGTGGCCCGATCCTGCCCAGGTTGGCATGGCATGTCTCTAAGGTCTGTGCTTACTATAGGAGGATGTGCTCTGGACCCTATTATCTTCCTTCCTGATAAATACGGCTGTTCCAGACAAGCACCGTGGTCATTTCTGGGTCCCTAGATGTGCTGGGACCATGGCTGACATGACGTAGCTGCTCCTTACATAGTCATGGAAGGAAAGAAGGGAAGGGGAAGAGAAGGATGGTCTGAATCCATGTACTCAAATCATCCGCACAGGTGCTGCATTCATGGCTTGATGTGGGATTGGGATGAAGGCCTGAGATGACAACAGATGCTTGAGTGTCGGCTGGGTGAGATGACGTGCACTCCACACATACAGACCGAGACGCCGCTCCTCAGGTGGAGAGTGAGCTGCAACTTGGGTCGAAGGGACACCCTGTGAGTCAAACATCACCTAAGTCTCACGCCTTGACATGGGGCAGAGTTGGGGGACAGAGCCAAAGCCCAGGTCTCGGTGGCTCTTTGATTGCGTGACCTCGAGCAAATATCCCAGACCCGTGGGTCTCCACGACCTAACCCGAGCAAAGGTGACCTGGGTCTCTTCCTGCTGGATGTTGTCCCAGTCCGTGATCACACTGTGCACTCAACGTTTTGCCCAAGATTTTAGAAGGAATAAATGCTGCCGGAATTCTTGACTTCAGGCCACATGAGCTCCCCTAAGCACCATTTGTTGGGCTCCCTCTCCCCTTTCTGGTCTCTCCTCTGCCATGGATGATTTTCTAGGTCAAGGAGGGAGAGCTGGTGCGTGTGTCTGTGTCTCCCACGTGCTGGGCACTCCATTGAGGACAGACCCATGTGAAAGTGGGTCCTCTGTGCCCAGTGTCCACCTGAGGGTAGGAGTGGAGCGGGCTCTTGGGTGAGGGTGGATGAGTGAATGAATGGATGGATGAGTGAGTGAAGGAACACATGGGTGATCATCACAGTAAGGCAAAGAGGCCAAAACACGAGGCAACCCAGGAGGCCTGCCTGGAAGAAGTACCCACACGCACTGAGCTCCTGCTTGCTCAACCTTCTCCATGCACCATCATCCTCCCAGTAGCCCTTTGGAGGAAGGCCAACTATTCCATCCCACTCCCCAGAGGAGGGGACAGAGATGCCACATGCCCAAGATCACAAGACTGCGCTTAAACCCTGATCCTCGGGCCCAAGTTGGTTCCCTGACCTCTCCCCAGCAGGGCAGGAGAGAGCATGAGTCTGTACCACCTTCGGAGCCCTGTTGCCATTGACAGCTCTGTCTGCCCTCCTGCGCCAGCGCCCCCTTCCCACAGTGACAATGGTGACTAGCAAGCCCATGACAGGTGTGTGGGCTGCCTGGCACTGGCAGGGAAGAGCAGGGAAGGCACCAGCTGGAGGAAGACGCCCTCACACACGCTTGACAACCCCGAAACCATGTCCTCCCTGTTCAACACACTCGGTGCCTCGCAGGCTGGGCCCGGCCTCGGCCTCGGCCTCGGCCTCTCCCCTGCCTGTTGCCTCCCAAGGGTCTCAAGGCCCAGGATGCACCGGGGGCCGCCCAGACCCACCCACTCAGGACTGGGTGCTTGTCCCCCGCCCGCCTCCGGGCAAACAACGTGCTCTCTCATCCTGTTCGTCCCCACTCCTGGGGCCACCAAGATGTGGGGACAGGCATTAACAGAAGCCGCTGCCAACAGGGCCAGAGCTGCCCGCAATGCTGGGAAACACACGGCTGCTTTCAAAGCGCCTTTCTCTCCTCTCCTTCCTAATGAAAACCCTCATGTAATCTGTTAGCGCCACCGCCGGGCATGAATTATTCAGAGAAGTCTCTGTTCCGTTATCTCCCCTCCCTGGGGACGCCCCTACCATTGTCCCCCTGATGGGTCATTATGCACTCTGTGAATTTAATCTCTTAGGCTATCCGGCCGCACAGAAAAAATGTATGAATAACAATTTTCCCATAATAACCTTCAACTAACCTTTCAACCAGAGTGAGTCATTCCGATCCCACTTTCACGTCAAGAGGAGTCAGAGGCAGCCAATTACCTCTTATCTGGTTCCGAAGCTGCCCCCACCCCACCGCACCCTTCACTTTTAAAGGGGTGTTGAAGAATGTGTGGGAGCCCGAGGAGGAGGGGAGGCGGCCGGGGAGAGGCAGGTGTGGGCATCCCTGCGTGAGCCTGGCCTTCTTCCCCTCCGGGCCTGCCAGTCTCCTCCCAGGGCGCCTTGCTGTCTCTCACCAGCCGCAGCTCCGAGCTCCCTCCCTGGACCTTGCCCTGAGATGCCCACCAGCCTTCCCACGGATGGTGCACTCAGGTGCATTCCGACTCCCCCAGCACTGGGGCTTGCCATCTGCCAACATAAGAGAGGGTGGGAGGGTAGGGCTGGAGCCCCCAGGAGCCCACTCCACCACAGGGCTGTGGCAGTGCCAAGCTCTGGGAGGAGCTTGGACTTTGGAACCTGGGAACCCCAGCTTTGAGTCTCAGTTTCTCCAGCTGTGTGTCCTGGGGTGAGTCACTCCATCTCCCTGTGACCTGGAAGGGCCTCCCGCATCACGTGGAGATGCTGATCACACCTTGCAGAGGTGCTGTGAGGATCACGTGGGATGCTGAAGCCAAGGCTGTCCAAGGCAAAGTCCTCAGCCGGGTCAGCATCTCCCATGAGGCCCCCAGCCCTATGGTCCATGTCCCCCTTTTTTGATCCTGAGTTCATCCTGGTCTTAAGCACCCTTACTTCTTCCTCCAGGCCCCTTGGCTCCCAAGGGAGGGCCCCACACACTCATCCACACTCAGGACTTGGAACAGCTGCTCCCAGTGAGCCACACTTGCCCTCGAGGGCTGTGGCCCAGGGGCAACGTGCAGGGGTGGAGCCTCAGTCCCTCAACCCGGAAGCAAGCCTTTACTCCGCTCTGCCTGGCTTGCCTCATACACATCTGTTTCTTTTAACCAAATGAAAAATGCAAACCGCAGGTGTGGGGTGACTTCCCAAGTCATAAGTCGGAGGGCCAGGTCCTAGCCTAGGACCAGGGACCCTCCCTCCCCTGTCAGGGCTCACACTGCCTCTCAAAAGGGCTTGAACGTAGCAGTACAGGCACGAGGGCCTCTGGCCTCGAGGGGTCCTTGACATTCCCCCAATCCAGCCTTGTCCGGCTGTGGTGAGTCTCCTTTCTAGGGTCACCAGATGGTCGGGGGCCTGGTGCTGGAAGTCTGATGGTGCCTCGGTGGGGTAATTGCGTGGAAAACCCTAGGTGGCCTGCTGGGAGCCCGGGTCGCTCGAGAGCATGAACTGCAGAAAGGGGAGATTTGCCACGACGGAGAGGGAGGACAGTGAGGGTGCCTGGCTGACCGGTGGATTCTTCTGCTGTTGGTCTTCGGACAGTCTGTGAGTCAGTCCTACGCTCCTGACCACCTGCTAGGCACCCTCAGGGCAGAAAACATCACCTCCTGAGGGTCCTGTCCCTCATGGTCCCCCCGCCCTCCCCAACCCCATCCAAGACCCCCCCCCCAGCCTCAATTGTCTTGCTGGGACACTTTAAGAAGTCCCTTACCTCTCCCTGGTGACCACTCTCCCTCCACAAAGCCTCCTCCTCCTCCTCCGACTGTTTCTAACAATTGGAAGGAGGCTGCCTGGACTCCGCCTTTCCTTCCTTTCTCTCCTTCCGAGACTTGTGGGACCCTCATTCTGGCTGTTCCTCCTCGTCTCTCTCTTGCAGAAGGATCTTCCTTGAAAAAACACTGTCTAAGAGCTGAAAGGAAACACTGAAAAAAACTGACAGTTGACTTTGGGCGGTGAGAGTCTAGGTGGGTTGTTTTAAGTTTTAAAATGTTCCTACAGTTGGCACTGCCATGGTTTGAATGTTCGTGTCCCCTCCAAAGTTCATGTTGAAACTTAGTCGCCAGCTTCATGGCTTTCAGAAGCAGGGCCCTCGGGATGTGAATAAGCGGTGAGTGCGATTAGGTGCCCTTAGAAAAGGCCTGGACCGAGGGGCTCTTCCCTGGGGCCGTTCCGCCTTCTGCCATATGAGGACGCCATGTTTGTCCCCTCCGGATGACACAGCAACAGGGTGCCATCTCAGAAGCAGAGAGCAGCCCTCCCCAGACACTGAGCCTGGCAGAGCCTTCATCTTGGTCTTCTGGCCTCCAGAACTGTGAGAAAATACATTTCTGTTCTTTGTCCGTTACCTAGTCTTAGGTATTTTGTTAAAGCAGTAAAAGGGTGGAAAACATAAAGGATTGTGATGGTGGCTTTCAAACGTTCAAACTTTGTGTTATAACAATTGACAAACCAAGAACACCCCCAACCTTGACACATTTATCCTCCCACTTAAGGTCTGACGTGGTAGAGAAACTGGGGGGTGGGAGAAGGGTCTTGGTTGCCTCTTCCAAAGCAGGGAAGAATTCAAAATGGCAGCTGCTGACACTGAAAAAAATGGGGAAGCCACCATAGCAGCCTTAGGTGCCCCATGCTGCTCACGGAGGACACAGTGCTTCAGGGAGGACCTCTTCTAGGTTGGAATTCAAACTCAGGTCCACCCCTGTCCAAAGCCCACCTGTATGCACAACCATCACCCTCCCAGCACACACAGGGTGTGCCTGGATTCCCATGGATTCTGCCTTCACTTTATTTCTCCAGGGATCATATGACAGACACCTCCCCTTCGCCTCCCCCTTCTCCACCTCTCTCACACCATCATCTTTTACAACGACTCCCACACCGCCCCACAGGGTTGGCAAGACTGCGTGCCGGGTTCTGGACAGAAATTGTTACCATTCAGCATGAGTCAGGCTGCACGTGGCCCATGCCTGTCACTGGAAGCCACGTGGAGTGAGACACCCACCGTCTGCATCCCCGTGGTTCCCATGGCTGGGATTTCTGTCATGAGGGTCACAAGGTCGCTTAAGGACTGACCAGCATCCCCACATTCTTCCATAGATAGGGTTTCTGAGGTGAGAATTGTAGGCTTCTGTTTGAGGAGCCATTTAAGATGCTTTTTAGACCTCAAGTTCCCACAGCTAGTTTGGGGACCCCACAGAGGCTGGAACCCGCAGGAGCAAATGGCTTCTTCCTCTCCCCATCCGCAACATCGCCTGTGCTCGTCCACCAATCAAACCTCTCCACGCTTGGGTCCAACCTAAGTCCCCTAAAAAGCCCCAGTCCCAAACTCCTCAGGGAGCTGGATTTGAGGTTCCCTTCCATCCCTTCGGTCGATGACCCTCCAAGCAAACCCCTTTCTCACTGTACCCTGACATCTCGACATGTTGACTTGCTGTGTGTGTCAGCCAACGGACCTACTAGGGTTACAACACCCACCCCAAGTCCCTGATAGGAATGTGAGACCCTTCTTCTGTGCCCATGAGCAGAACCTTCTGGCTCCGTCTCGACTCCTGGAGAGCGCGCTTTAGAGTTCGGCGCAGCTTCTCCAGCAAGGGAAGCGCCCAGCAACTGGGGAGGAGGCTTCGAACCAATATGTTCTCTCTGAGCTTCACATTTGAGCATCTATAAAAGAGCAAAATGGGCTGGGGAGCCAACACTGGTGCTACAAAAACATGTCACATCAACAACCGCTACCTTGTCCCCAGAGAAAATGAGGTTGTATAGATGTGTATGTGTTTTTTTTTTTCTTTTTTTCCTGGAGGTGGAAGTGTTGTATTTTAATGCCTGATTTTGGCACTGGGTGCAGAAAAATAATTGTGATGCCAATGGCCAAATTTTCCTCCATCCAATCTCAGAAAACTCAAGTTTATGTTTAAATTTCATGCAGCAGAGTTATATACACAGTACATGAGGGCGGCTGTTCAAAATGTACACATTTCGAGCTCCACTGTATTTTTTTCTCCTTTTGCAAAAGAGAACTGAGACATAAACACCACCCCCGTCTGACTGCACGCAAGGTATGTATGTACGCGACAGAAATAACTCCCCCGGGATTTCTGCAGCCAGGCTGTCATGCGCAGCCACTGGGCGCGCCAGTGCAGATTGCTAACAGGTGTGGCGGGGGAGAGGGGGGCAGATGCAGCCAGGGATAAGCTGAGCCACGGTGGGCTGGTGAAACCCTGGCAGAGAGGAGCATGCCACCTTCCTCCCGCACCACCTGGCCCCGTGCCCCTCCTGACCCAGCACCAGGCACAACCTGGGGCATGGCTGCTAAAGTGCTGGGGGTGGGGGCTGGGCAATGCCGTGGCTCCAAGGTTGGCCTCTGGCTGGAGAGACAGGGGGACAGATGTCATCCTGAGCTTTGGGAGAAAGTTTGGACCTCCCATCCACTGCATAAGAAACTGTCGGGTCCAGGGTCCCTGCAGAATTGAGGGTGATGAACATTGAGGTGCTCTGGAAACGGTCCCCGTTTCCAGAGTCTTTTCCGCTGCCCTGTGAGATACAGCGGGCAGGAATTCCCCCGCCCACTTACAGGTGAGTCTTGCGAGGCTGCGGCTGATGACATGGTCAGGCAAAGGCAGAGAAGGGAGAATTTTGTGGCAGGCCTTGAGGAGGGGCTCCAGGGAATGCCATGGGAGCAGGGTGGCTTTACTGGAGGGACCGAGGAAGTCCTGCCTCACCCATTCACAGACCTGAAATCCTCATGGAAAGTCAGCCACTGGGGATCGACAGAATTTCCCAAAGATGTGTCAGGTGAAAACTAGATCCAGGATGTACAGACATGTTAAGGAACTCTGAGTGCAAGGACATTGGGATATGCTGATTTAAACAAATATAATGAAGTTTATAACCTGCAGGACTTCTCAGAGCCTTTACTATGCTAATGACCCAAGTTAGGAATATAGCATGCAGGATCTCCCAACCCTATTGACCAGGAACATATTTTCCCAAAGCCATTTTCAGACCTAGTACTCTGCAGACACACATTTTGTGGAACACTGGATTAAAGCAGTGATGAGTTTAGAATGGCAAATTTTTCTTGGGGAGGAGTAAAATATTATTCTAATACTGGTTAAATCCTTCTAAATGCAAAGTGGTTTAACAGATTAGCTTTCAGTCATCTGGAAGGCTCTGAGAAAATGGGACACAAGAAAGGTAAGTTCTGACTCCAGAAGAGCAGGGGGAAGTGAAACCACCTGAAATCCAATTTGAGAAAAGCTCATTTAAATGTGTTGCTTTAAAAAAGAATGGTTTCCGGTTTTCTAGAAGTGAGCTTTTGTACCAGGAACCCTTAGGCTGAGTCAGGATGTAAAAGGCACTAACCCCTTGCCCAAGAAGCCCATGCCAGGTTGAAGCAATACACAGACAGAGGCATCATGGGACACAGTTGGCACTGGGGGGCGCAGGGGTGGGATCTGAGTGCTGAGATGGTCTCCCCTCACCTTTAAGGGGAGAGAGATTGCTGCTTTTGTAACCGATGCAAGCTCAGTCACTAATTGCTTGTACACCGAAATAAACAGGCATGGGATGTAGTCAAAGGAAGGTGGTCTTATTCCAAAAACCAGCAGAGGGGAAAATGGCCAGGCTTTCAAGGAACTGTTCCAGCTTTCTAGACTGAGGACAAGACTTTAAAAAGGGAAACTTGGTGTGGGGAAACATGCAGGTCCGGCACAGGGTGTGTTTTCATGGCTCATCTCAGGTGGGGTCCTCCTAGAGGCTGGGTTGGTGTTATCTCTGCTGCAGTCAACCGTCTCCCAACTCCCCCAAGGTGGGAGAGTCCTGCAGTCAGGCTGTTTTCAAACGAGCCCCTGGGATTTCTAAGCAGGATGCGGCCAGATAAACGTGTAGTGGAAAAAAGCTTCTAAAACATGTTTCAAGGCAGAAGACTGAGACAGAGGGAAAACAAAGACTTCAAAATACATTTCAAGGCTGAGCTACTCAGCTACACTTCCTTACACGCAAAAAGCATTCTCATTTTGTTTGGGGAGGCCGTGATGTAAGAACCCACCTCTGTGAAAAGATTTTTTTTTAAGGGAGTCTTAACACAAGCTCCCACAGGCAGAGGCTGGATGTTGGTCATCTCTGCTGCCCCACCCTGCTTGAGGCTGTGCTGGGGAGCTGTTTGAGGGGGCTGTTGGTTGGGCTGAACTAGACATCTGGCCCTTGTGCTTTTAAAGTGAGATCCTACTGAAATCGCAACCACGCTCCAATAAGTGCACTGTACTTTCTGGCAGGATTGTCCTATACACTGTGAATCCACCCAGAAAGTGCACAGGGCTTGCGGGGAGGTGATTTAGGGGTCCGTGCCTGCCTCTGCTCCCCTTCAGCTGGGTGGCCACGGGCAAGCCCCTTAACCTCTGTGAGCTGCAGCTTCCTCACGGCAAAACCAGGATCCTAATACCTGCCTTGCTTACCGCCCAGGTGATGGGAATATCCAACGCGAAAGAACAAACACACATCATAGAACGAGATGCTGTACAAATGCTAGCTATTATCACCTGGCAGGGTGAAAGGCCTCCTCTCCCATCTACAAACGTTGCTTTGCCAAGGCATGTCAAAGAGCCCGAAATGTCATCATTAGAGATGGATTCCCTGGGATGTTAAAGGCTTTTAGATCTTTAAGACGCTTTTGCTAAAATGCACGTGGGATGCATCGATATCCAGCCATTATCTGGGCCTCTGAGAGCCTGGCCAAGGAGAGGAAGAGGCAGGTTTCTTCTGGCTGGCAGCAAACCGGCAGACCCAGTGGGGTCAGGCAGGGGAGGCAGAGAGGGGCTGGGAGGCGCGGGTGCTCCCAGATGTGGCACAGACCAGCGCCTCTCCCGCATGAGTGTGCCCACGAAGCACCCGGGGAGGGAGTTCCGGTGCAGAGCCCGCTCCGGGGGCCTGGACATCTGCATTTCCCAGGAGATCCCAGGTAATGCGGACACGGTGGGTCTGGGAGCCACGACGCAATCCATGACAGAGAGCCCAGCTCTCCCAAGAACACCTGGCTCTGGGGAAGGCTGGGCCCTGCAGCCCGGGGTGGGCTGGGAGGAGTCTGGCAAGAAGCCGTACTCCCCCGAGAGGAGAGTGACTAACACACAGGGATGCTGTTTTTAAATCTGGATCGATATTCCCGTGTGATCCTGGCTTGCACTCTCAGTAAGGCTCACATGAAGGATGAGGCCTTGAGACCTGGCTGGGACCCTCCCCCGCAGAGCCCAGAAGGACCCAAGGCTCCCTGGCACCCCCACTCCCCTGGGCTTATCCTCTGTCAGCCCAGGGTTTCTCCCAGACTCTGGCTCTTCTGCTCGCCCTTACGTGTCTGAGTGGGGTGTGGGCGTGTTATTTCTCTGTCTCTCTTCTTCCCTCTCTCCCTCTGTCTCTCTCCCTCTCTCTGTCTCTCTCTATCTCTGTCTCTGTCTCTCTTTCTCTCCCTCTCTCTCTCCCTCTCTGTCTCTCTCTCCCTCTCTGCCTCTCTCCCTCTCTCTGTCTCTCTCTCCCTCTCTCTGTCTCTGTCTCTCTTCCTCTCTCTCTGTCTCTCTCTCTCTGTCTCTCTCTCTCTCTTTCTGTCCCTCTTGTTCTCCCCAACTTGTCCCCGCCCCCTCCTCCTCCTCCTTCCCCATCCTCCTCTTCCTCCTTCTTCCCAGCTTTCCCTCCAGCAGCTGATTCATGGAGGATAGGCGACTCACAATTTCACCAAGTGATCCGTGTTCACCTCCCCAAACCCCTGGTTTGTCAACACTGGACTGAGAGACCCCTGAGGGCAGGCAGGACGCTCTTCTGCTTGGAGCTCCACGCCCAGCACAGTGCCTGGTGCAGGAAGTGCGGGAGGAGGCGAGGCAGTTTCCCGGGGACTTGAAACACACCTCGCATTTGGAGGGTTTGAAGGCAGGCTGCCTTTCCAGCACCCTAGGGTCGCTGTGCTGGGGAAGCACAAAATACACGGAGCTTCCTAGGCTCTTGCCTTCTTGCTGTCCCAGGTCCTGGAAGTCAGCCTAGGAGCATGACCTGAGGAAGGGTCAGAATGGAACGAATGAGGCTGGTCTTTGTCACGAGGGGAGTCCAAGATCCCCTGTGATGTGTGATGGAAGAGCCTCTCCTGCTCTGAGGGTTGGGGTTTCCCTGGGGAGAAGTGCTGGAAGCGGGTGACGCCTGGGAGGGGGAGCCACAGACCTCTCCAAAGAGGGAGGCCAGGCCAGCTGGGTCTCAGGAGCACTGGGCACCAGTAGGGATGGAGCCAGCCTTGCAAGGAAGGTGTGGTCACCTGAGCACAAGGACAGAGTGGCATATATGTGGAAGCCATTTTATATGACAAAAGCCACCTTGTGTTAAGCTCCAACAAACCAACGAGCAGGCTACAATCAGAGTAGAACACCAATCAATTAGAACTGCCATGTTTCAATCCCTCGTTTGCATGACAGGAGCCCTGATGCATAATGGAACCAGAACCCTAACCCTAACCGAAAAGAGGTCATCTCCCAACAAAACAACCTCAACTGCTGGCTTGGTGCAGATAGCTCTCTATCACTGTCCTGTGCTGCACTCAGTAAACCTGTCCTTCTCTACTCTGACCTGACTTGGGTGAATTCTTTTACCACCCGCAACTCCAGTCAACTGATTCTAACTCAATGATGAATATTCCACTTGATAACTGAAGCTCCATGATGGCCACAAGAGGTTTATTGTATTTGCCCTACTTTTGTGTAGATACGATGTTTGCTAAAGAAAAGGAAAGGAAAGAAAAAAGAGAGAAAGGAGAAATCAGCACATGCCTTACTTCCAACACAACTTTCGATTTGAATTTGACTACTAATTGTCCTGCTGGTAAGGTGGCTCTGACTTCCTCCACCCACGGGGTCCTGATGTACTTGGTGGTTATGTTAAATTTCCTTTTGCAAATTAAGAATGTGATGCAGGACTCGAGGGTTGAATTTGATGTGGTGTGAGCTGGTCTTGGGTCATGCACAATAGGACCATGAGTCAGACCACAAAGGCTTGGAAAATTGTTATAAAATAGCATTTCCAAACTACCGTTGGACTCCTGGAGATGTGAATGGGTCCTTTAGAATCCAGTCACCTTGGAGGATCCTAACTAGAACACATTTCTAGACCTGCAAGAGTACAACCTCTAGATGCAGTGTAACCAAGGCAAGCCCGGCCGCTCACCGCTTGTCCACCAAATTAAACAAGCACGAGGTGCAGTGAAAGGAAGGCGATTTTGTTCCAAAAGCTGGCAGAGGGGGAAGTGCCCGGGCTCCTGCCTCAAATAAACCATTTCAGATTTTTGGACTGAGTGCAGGGATTTGAAAAGGGAGACCTGGCACGGGGAAATATGCGGGCATGGCCCAGGGTGTGCCTTGATGGCGCATCTCCGGTGGGGTCCTCCCGGATCAACCTCTGGTGACTCCCCCCCAGCAGGAGGGTCCCACCGTCAAGCTGTTTTCAGATGAGTCCCTGGGATTCCTAAGCAGCACAAGGTCAGATACACATGCATGGTGCAAAGAAGTTTCTAAAACATGTTCCAAGGCTTAAAATTAAGAGAGAGAGAACAAAAAAACTTCAAAGTGTATTTTCAGGCTGAGATACTTGGTTACAGCAGAGCCATACTCTGGGCCGTGGGGCTCCCTAGGGGGACCCGCTTGGGTCACCCTCTGAGCCACCGCCCTGCTCTTACCCCCCCACCACCACCCAGTTTGTCAAAGACCAGTGGATGCTAAGTGCGTGAAGGGCAGGGCCATTTGTCCAGTGGAGCCAGATCTCCCTCTCCTTTTCTTTTTCTGAATTAAAATGGCGGTGCCCTGTGGCTTCCTCTTCCAGATCCCACGTCCTGGGGGGCCCCGGCGAGGACCAGCGGGCACTCGGGAGCCCCGTGCAGGCTGGTCTGGAAGTGGTGATCTCAGCCACGATGATTTAGAGTGCCGCGTGGCAGGGCTGCAGGAGGAGGGAGCCGCTCCCCACGGTGCTCATTAAGCTTCCATAGATTGCACTTCCTGCCTCCCCCGCCAGCCCTCCAAAGTGCCTGTTATTAATTCATAAAAACACTGCAAGCGTGATTGAGTCCGCTGATTACTGGAGCAGGCAGACACAAGGGATGGTAAAATATTCCGTGTCTCTATCAGGCTCTCAGGGGCTCAGGGGGAGGAAAAAAATAAAAAGAGAGAGAAGCAACAACGCGAAGAAAGGAATATGGAAAAAACGGTGTTGTGAAATATTAATCAGAGCCGTTTGCCCCCGGGGGCCAAAACTCCGAGGCGGCATAATCAATGTAGCAGGAGCTGCCCGGTGACATGTCTTTGAGAGACTGATTATTGCGGGTAAACACAGCTAAATATTCTGAATCTTTGGACAGCGCCTCCGGTGTCGCTGGAGACTCCATTCCCTTATCACCCTTCTGCAGGCGTGGCCCCAGGGGAGCTTGGCGGGTGTGGGCTGGCTGCGGCTGCCTGGGGCCCAAGCGGGGGCCGCCTCGGTTCTTTTCCAAAGGCTGATTCCAGTGGGGTGGGAGGTGGGGTGTGTGGGTGAGCCCCGAGGCAGGGGGTATGCGAGCCCGCGCACATGTGCTGGTTGGGGTGGCCACTGGCGTGTGCTTTTAACAGCTACTGACCTGACGCCAATCAGGCCAAGGGACCCCCAGCTCTAAGCAGACTTCTGGAAGGTCCCCAGCAGGATCCCAGGTGGATTCAGAGGAATTTGGGGGGGGGGTGCGTGCTCAGAGTCTCCCCGCCCCCAGATTGCAGTCTTCCCACCCAAACTCTGTGCTGGAGAGGGTGGGGTGCATTGGCTGCAGGGGACACTCACCATGCACATGTCACTGCATGGAGGGGCCCCATGTCAGCCCTGCCTCCCTTAAGCTCAGAGTGGGCCTCGAAACGTGCCTGCCTGAGTGGAAGGGAATTCTCATCTGTCACCGGGGGGCTGGAGTGAGCCTGGGATCGTCCCAGCCCAAGGGAGGAGTGAGGCAGGTGTGGGTCTCAGATGATCAGAGCGGCAAGTGAGTGTAGAGGATAGGAATTCCAACCTCCATATAGTGCAGAGGCCCGGAAAGCGACAGTGACTTGCCCAAGGCCACACAGCAGAGACACCCAGGCCAGGCTCCTGGCCTACTGTTGGGCGTGGAGGAGGAGCAGAGGTAAGTGATGGAGGTTGTTTTGCACTGAGCCTGTTGTTTTTCCTGGACGCAAGGAAAGCTCCCTGTCCGCTACGAGAAGACTGGGCCAGAAGGGCTGAGCCTGGAGGAACAGCTGGTACCCCAGAATTCCTGGGTCCTAGCTCCAGCTCCACAAAGTTTTGGAGGATCTCGATCAAGGTACCGCTCCTCTTTGAGCCTCAGTTTCCTCATTCGTAAAGGAATCCGACTAAGTAGTGAGGGCCAGGATCTCACCGCGTCCACGAGCGAGAGCAGTATTTAGGGTGAGCAGCGGCGGGATCTTCTTTATGGAGGATGGGATTTAGGAAGGCACACAGGACCATCACGGCACCCCCTACCCAGAGACCAGGATAGCATCTGTCACAGAGGGACTCGGAGGAGGACTATCCTTTGCTCTGAAGTCCCCTGAATGACCTTAGCCTCCTCTTGGTGTTTAATATGGAAACTCAGGAGAACCCTATCTCAGCAGGGGCCCCGAGGGGGTGAGGGCCCAGAGGGAAAGCGATGGCTCAACTTAGAAAAGAAGTTTTCCTCCTTGGCTGTAAGAGATGGTTGTTTGAGCCACTTGGGATGATGACAACTGTAACTATCTTTCATGGAGCAAATACATGATCCCTTATCTTAAGCCAACTCTGCTCATTTTACAGAAACCACACAGCAAGGATTAGCAAGGTTCAACAATGTGCTCCAGGTCTCAGAGCTGGCCAGTGGTGGGGCTGGGACTTGAGCAAAGATCTGTGTGATGGCTCAGTCCGTGGCCTTCCCACTGTGATGGACAAAAAGGAGACAGATGCTTCCCACTGCTGATTCCTTCTCAGGTCAGGAAGTGAGCTTTGGACCAGAAAGGAAAGAGTACTACAGGCTGGTGGTATAGCTGTGATGGAGCGGGTGGCCAGGGAGCCCAGTGTGTCCTGAACTCAGCTCAACCTTCTGAGGACAATGAATGACACCCCTGAGTCCTGAGAGAGCTTGTAAGGAAGATTACCAAATAGCTGATGGTGACATTGGAAAGACTGAAGAGAAAAGCTGAATTTCAATGGAAATATTCTGTGCTTATGAGATTGATATTGGCCTAGGGTGGGTTTATAATATAAGTAATTAAAGACACAACTTATCAGCCATGAGAACATGGAATAGTGATCACTGGGGGCCAAGATGACTTTATTAAGAATAGGCAAATTAAAATAAGTCCATGTCAGAACAAGTCCCTTTAACAAGGTGACCAAATAGATGGTCAGAAAAACACAATAAATATAAAGGATCTAATTTTAGTGAAGCAATTGGCATGGACTCCCAGTTCATCCTGATGGAGATGAAGAAATACACATGGATAAATACAGGCAGGAACCTAGCAAACCAAGTTTGACATAAGTCAGAGGTCTGTGATCAATGCTCAATGTCTGGCCCTCAGTAGCTTCTCAGCAACATTTCTCAGAGTGTCAACTGGGCAATAGCAGTGACTGTGACTGCACAGGATCCTGCCCCCACTCAACAAATTTATCTATTGTCTGAAATAGACAGAGAAGTCAAGTTTAATATTAAATTAAGACTAGTGCTATAGACTAGAATAACATAGTCTTTGTAAAGTCCTCTGTGTACCCTCAAAATAAAACAAAAAATAATTGAACATACAGAAAGAATTCTGGAAGGCTACACAGAAAACCTGACAGCGGGAAGGAAGTGGAGGATGTGTGTCAAGAGGAATTCTACTTTATCTACAGTAATTGCTTTATAATGAGAATGTGAGTCATGAGTAGAATTTAAAACATAGACATAAACAGGTGGTCGGTCAGGCTTATCAAAGATTGAGTGGGATCTTGGTTGGCGGGTGACATGAAAGGTCTTGGCCAACCCTCGCTCTAAGGGTCTTGCTTTTGCTACAACCTTTATTTGTGGTGTTGACCTTGGACACACCTCCATCTTCATTCTCCTTTTCTGAACCCTCTTTTTTTTTTTTTTTTTTTTTTTACAGGATGGTCTGGTTTAGGCTTGTGGTCACCAAATGTAGCTGCACGTTAGAATCACTTGATGACCTTTTTTATAATTTTTTTTGTAGGGATGGGGGTCTCGTTATGTTGCCCAAGGTAACCTGGAACTCCTGGCCTCAAGCAATCCTCCTGCCTCAGCCTCCCAAAGTGCTGGGATTACGAGTGTGAACCACCACACCCAGCCAAGGATACCTTCTTTTGGCAGGCGTTTACTACTGATCATACCACATCCATTAAATAAGAATGTGTGTGTGTTTCCCACAGTATAACCACCATGCCCATGTAACCTTTTTGAAAACAAGAGATTCGAGTCACCCCATCCCCAAACGTGATTAGGTACCATTGCGACCCAGCAGAGAATACAAGCAGCAATTCATATAAAACACCACCCCTGAGTTCTCCCTGTGGGTTCTGGTGACACACTTGTATGGTGGGCATGTGTATCACCCCCACAATGATGAGGACACAGAGGCTTGGGGAGGCAGAGGCCTGTCCAGGGCCCTGTAACTTGGAGGCGGCAAAGCCGCCATCTGGCCATCCTCTGTGCATTGTGTTGTGAGGCTCGGAGCACAGCCCTGGCTTTTCACGTGGGGAGAACGAGTTCTGGAAGGTTTTGCTAGTGGTAGCATTCGCAGGGCAGCTTGGAGGATGAGGGTGGTCTGATATTAGGAATGGGTCTGGTGGGAGAGGAAAGGCCACCTGACTGGGATCTGGAGACGTGAAAACCAGGCCTGAGGGCAGCCAGCTCTGTCCAGCTCAGGGTTGGTGGCGTAGAGGGTGGGACGGCCGCGGAGCGGGGGTGGCAGCTTCCTGCATCCCTGGCCCCTCTCCTCTGTGGCTGCTCCCTGGGGAGCAGCCACTGAGGACCCCATCAGCCCATTGGGCAACATTTTCTGATCCCCTACTGTATATGAGGAGTGACCGAAAAGATCTGGGATTTAGTCAATAAAAACTGTGTATTTATTTTTATGTGTTTAAACTTCAATTACCTAGCTAAGTCCTCTCCGCTTGATGTAATACACCTATCAAGACACTTTTTCCACTGCTCAAAACAGTTTTTGAAGTCGTCAGTTCTGATGCCTTTTAGGGCATCTGCCATTTGTTGCTTCACCCCTTCCACACTAGCAAAACATTTCCCTTTGAGGACTATTTTCATCCGCGGAAGCAAACAAAAAAAGTCAGCTGGGTCAGTGGCTCAGCCTGTAATCCCACACCTTTGGGAGGCTGAGGTGAGTGGATTGCCTGAGCCCGCGGGTTCGAGGCCCGCCTGAGCAACTTGGTGAGACCTCATCTCTACAATAAAAATCAAAAAAATTAGCCTGGCGTGGTGGCGTGTGCCTGTAGTTCCAGCTACTTGGAAGGCTGAGGTGGAAGGATCGCTGGAGCCCACCAGGTCGAGGCTGCGGTGGCCGGGAGCAGCCACTGCACTTCTGTCTGGGTGACAGAGTGAGACTTCAACTCAAAAAAAAAAGTCGCTCAGGGTAAGATCGGGTGAAGAGGGAGGGTGGGGCACGGGGATCATGCCATTTTTGGCCAAAAACTGCTGAACACTCAGTGAGGTGTGGGCAGGCATGCTCGATAAGTCACCCATCATGAAGTGGGCAAGCGAGTTGAAAGAATCTCCAAAAAAATTCCCTGAAGCCAAATGCAGCCTCCCACAACAATGCTAGCTGGGACTCGGATGCCAATGGGTTCCTAGAATGCTCACCTAACAGGGGAAGACTGGACTCCAAGGAACCCACCCTCCAAAAGATAATTCTGGGTTTTGGGGTTCCCCCATCTACAGAGCCCCAGAAGCTCAAGGAAGATGCTCTTTAACCTCAAGGAGTTCTCAGTCTACAGGGAGACCCAACGATGCTTTGAGGAATGTGGAGTGGCAATTCAGGAAAGCACCAGCCAGTCACGACAGCCACCGGGAGGGGCCATCCTGCTCCGGTGACCTGCAACATGGGCACTTCAGGCTGACTGCTTTGGTGCAGGGCAGGGAGAGAAAGACCTACAGGACCCAGCAGGGGGTGGAAGGGGTTGCAGAAAAGGAAGTTGGAGGGGGTGAGGCTCAAATCAAGAGCTCGGCACAGCAGAGGGGCAGAGATGGGATGTGCCCTGAGAGCCAGGGCCAGGCTGAGCCGTGCCCTCATACCCTAGGCCCTGGCCTGTGAGTGCTGCAGAGGGGCGCCAGGCTGACACCTTTGATTTTGGAACTCTACAACAGCCTGACGCCCTTAGAGCCATGACTGGATGGCCATGACCATCAGTGCCTTGAGTGCATGGCTGACCCTGAGGGGGCCTCAAGCAGCCCAGGCCGGGCACCAGGACACCTGTGGCATTGCCCAGGTGGCCTCAGCTCTCCAGCCTCTGAGGACAGTCTCCACCTTCTACCTGCAGGGCCCCTGGAACGACTGATGAGCTCGTGTCTGCCGAGGACTCTCAGCTACTCAGAAGGGCTCTGCAGACACACGAGAGGGCTGTAATTACCACCACTGTAATTAATGACTCCCAACTTCTCAGAGAACGCAGCATGCTTAATAAAAGGAAGGGAAAGAAAGGAAAAAACCCAGTAGGCTGGAACCTGGGGTGTTTTTCCCCTTGTAAAGTCCACTTTGATAAGGGATCAAGTGACATCGTATTCTCTCCTGTCAGACAGAGCAGAGCTTCAGCTGGGAGGACTCGGGGACGTGATGGGGCTTCCGGGGATAATGGGGTGTCTGGCTGCTCTGTGCAAAGCCTTGGGCTGAAAATCAGCCCTGCCCTTCCCAGGAACGTGGCGAGTGAGTCCTTGCCTGCAAGGGACGATGCCATCCACTGAACAGGTGTGGTAGGAATGACTAAGCTCAGACAGGTACAGCACGGGGCACACAGCTGGCATCCAGCATGCACCAGTGCCACGACCATCTATACCTCAGATCCCAGTTGCCTTACTGGTAAAGGGGAATATGTCACCTGCTTGGTCTAACCTGACCTGTAAGTAGATACCCACTTCCAGCTATCCATTTTAATAAGTATGTTCATTTATAATCAATGCCTTTTGGATTTTTTCTTTGATGGTGGCGGGATGTTATTTCCCTCGGCTAAATTATCGAGATTGAAGGGAAAATGCATTCTTTTTTTTTTTTTTTCTGAGTTGGAGTCTCACTCTGTCGCCCAGACTGGAGTGCAGTAGCACGTTCATGGTCACCACAGCCTCAACCTGCTGGGCTCCAGCAATCCTTGCACTTCAGCCTTCCAAATAGCTGGAACTACAGGCACGTGCCACCATGCCCAACTTGAAAATGCATTCTTACCATTCTCAAAATGCATCATTGAATTTCTGTCTAGACTACCCAGTTGGCTGTGTGTGCTTTACCATAACTTCACCAGCACCATGTTTTGCTCTTTTGATGTGTGTATGTGTGTGTTTATGCAACCAGTGTGCAAGGGAACACCATTCTTTCTGCAAGGTTTACACTGCTGATGGAGCAGCAGGGCTGGGGATTCCTTCTCCGGCTGCTGGTACCTGCTGGCATCCATAAGGAAGTTATCAAGGTGCTTCAACATGGTAAGACAGGTAGACAGATAGGGTTAAGTTTTCTCCTAGACTGAAAAATAACAGCAGTAAAAATAACCGGGATATACGTACACTCTAGAAATGGTGTAAAGAAATTGGATTGTTTAGAAAAATAAGCCAGACATTAAGTTATAGTTTAAAACAATTTAAAATAACTTACATACATTACCTATTCTACAAAATAGGTTTTTAAAAATCTTTCTGAGGGCCAAGAGCATACAGTGGCACTCCGGTGAGATGGAGTTAGCTTCCAAAGCTTGGCTGGGCTTGTCGGACAAGTGACCTACGGTGGCCTCAGGGCCTCTTTCTGATATCAGTGCTGTCAAGACTTGTTGATGCTTGGCTGCTGGGAAATTTAAGTTTTTTATTTTTATTTTTGAATCAGGGTCTCACTCTTGTCGCCCAGACTGGAGTGTAGCGGCAGGATCACAGCTCACCATAGCCTCAAACTCCTGGGCTCAGGCAATCTTTCTGCCTCAGCCTTCCAAGTAGCTGGAACTACAGGCACACACCACTATGCCTGGCTAATTTTTAAAATTTTTATAGAGTCAAGGTCTCTCTGTGTTGCTGGTTTTGAACTCATGGGCCCAAGCAATCTCCTGCCTCAGCCTCCCAAAGTGGCGGAATGACAGGCGTGAGCCACCACCCATGGCCTGTATTTTATTAATCCTGCCATGTCAATTGCCAGTATCCCCTCGGCCTCAGCCAGTTTGCTTAATTTCACCAGCTCTGGCTCGTCCTCCGTGGCTGGAGTCCATACATCTTACTCTTGCCCTTGTTCCTGCTGGTATGTCCAGAATCTGTTGCCGGGACTTCTCTCTCCTGCTCCTGCCAGCAATGTCTTTCCCAGCTGTCTATCACGCTCAGCGTCTACCTGGTAAACAAAACAGCCTGTGACACCATGGCCAGATTTGACTGCTGGTAGGGGGTCTGCATGTTCACCGTCCTGCCCCAGATGAAAAGCCACTAAGGCCCAGGGCAGTTCTGCTCACCTCTGACTTTGTAGCCATTGGAAGAGGAAAATCAATGTAGGAAGAAGTGTCCAAATTAGCCCAGAAGTCACTTGGCCTAGAATCCAGAGCCCTTCTGGAAAGGGTCCGTCTCATCAGGGATACATGTGTTTCACATACCTGGAAGGAAGGCCAGGGAGAGATGACGGGCATGAGAAAGCAAGGCTGTCCTCGGGCATCTGAGGAGACGTGTGACCTAATGCTTGCCTGCTCACCTTCACATCCCAGGCAAACTGCCCAGGTCCGGGTCCCGAGGTCAGGGAAGGCTCCCTAAAGACAGTGGGAAGAAGACAGGTGGTCAGAGTGGTCAAAGCCTCACATCTAAATAGGAGACAGGTGGCCAGGGTGGTCGAAGCCTCGCGTCTAAATAGGAGATAGGGCCCGGGAGGTGAGATCCAAGAGGCAGCAGGGGGTCGAAGACCATCTGGTAGGTGGGCAGCCAAGGCCACCCTCTGCAGGGTGGAGCCTGGGTGCAGGCCAGGGTGGAGGGACAATTGCAGGGGGACTGTCAGGATGCCCCAGGAGGGAGGATGGCAGCCTACAGGGCGAGATCACAGACGGGGTGCCCCTGATGGGGCCAGGAGCACGGGCATCCGAAGCTTGGATGAGCTCGTGTGTGTCTCAATGGTGGGTGTCTTGATGGGTCCCCACGTTCACATGTCAGATTGTGACTACCAATGTGACAGCACCAAGGGATGGGCCTTCTTTTGTCCCTCCTGCCTGTGAGGACACCACGTTCATGCCCCAAGGACACAGCAGCACCCGTGGCTTCCTTAATAGCATGGCCTCATTTGCTCGTGTGTATGATGCTTGTTCATTTCTCCTGTGCTGTTATCCTTTTCAACAGAAGTCTCTGGCTGCCTAGCTAATTCCACTCCCCCCACCCACATGGTGGAGGTGGCCACGTACAAGTCCAGCCCTGCTGGCCCCTTGACCTTGGACTTCCAGCTTCCAGAACTATGAGAAGTAAATCTCTCATGTGCATCAGTGGCCCAGTCTCAGGTATTTTGTTATAGCAGCACACACAGACTGAGACACGCAGGGATTTGGGAAGGGGGTCCCGAGACTCAGTGCTTGAACTGGAACTGGAAGGGCAGGCGACCATGAACATGGGGGAGAGGAAGGCAAAATGCAGAGAGAGATGGGGGGACCGTGGGGGACAAAGGTGAGAGGAGAAAGAGAGGGAGGGGAGAGGGAGGGGGAAACGGAGGGAGAAGGGGGGGAGAGAAGAGAAGGGGGAGAGAGAAAGAGGAGGAGAGGAAGAGAGAGAAACAGGGGAGGGGTCAGAGAGAGAGCGAGGAGAGGGAGAGAGAGAGAGAGAGAAACAGAGGAAGAGAGAGGAAAAAGAGAGAGTGTGAAGGTGATGAAAGGTCAGGGGGAACAGATGCAAGAACCTGTCAGAACCCTGGAAGAGAAAGCCACAGTCTGGGTCAGGCCCTGCTTCCAGCTCCAGGCCCTCGGCCCCTACGCTTTTGCCCTCTGCACCTGGGACATGCCGGCGAGCCTCACAACCCTGTCCTTGCTGTGCCAGAGGCAGGCAAGCAGGCTTTCTGTTCCTCGCAGCAACTCAGTGACTTCTGCCTGAGAAACTCATGGTTTTCTTGACAACATGACCTTATTTACTCATGTTTACAATGTTTTTTAATTCTTAAAAAGTAAAATCTAACGAGAAAAACATGCTAATTTCTCCCGTGTGTTCCCTCTGCAGCAGAGACTTCTAGCTGCCAACCTCCCGTCCTCTCCCGTGCCTGTCCCTGGAGGTAGCCACATGCCAGACTCAAGAGCTACCTGTCCCAGTCAACCTTGAAAATAACTGTGGTGAATACAGTGGAGAGGAGACGTCATCGATGGGACCCCCAGGAAAGTCCCTGAGAGGGTTGACTGCTGTCAGATGACCGACTTCCCTCCCTCCCTCTCTTCCTCCCTCCTTTCTTTTAGAATCTTCCCATGGGCTATGTGATAGCTGGAGTCCTGCAGCCATCTTATGAACAAGAGGATGGGCCCACACTTTGGGGCTGGCAGAACTGAGAGTTGGAAGAAGCCTGGGTGCCTGATGAAATCACAGAACCCCCAATCAGTCAGCGAGTGGCTGGATATGGCTTCCCTGGGCCCAACCCAGTGAGCCTCCACCCCAGCTCCTTCATCCTGATCTGGATCCAGCCTCCATAGTTCCTCTCTGGGACTCCCCTCCACGGCCCTAAGCCTTCCCTTTGGATCCTGCTGAGTCAGCTCTTCTGGTTGCCTGTTCCTCCCTGGACAGACTTGATCCCTTCCCTGGTCCTCACTGCAGCCCGCCCTCCTGCTGGGCACATCCAGCTCGGGTTAGGGGTGACCCCACCCAGCTGCCAGCCTCGAGGGCCAGGACCACAACCACAAATCAACCTCTAAGAGTTTCAAGGCCAATCCTGGACTGGGGAGACCTCTGTGACCTGCACCTGGACTCACCCAGGACTCTCAGCTCTGCCAGAAGCTGTACAGCTTCCCAGATGCCTGGCCGGATGCCTGGGAGAAAGCCCCTCTGCCTCGCACCCCCTCCCAGCCCAACATTCAAAGCACCCACTCAGGTGACCCCATCTGCTGATCCCACCTTGGCCCGGCTGCTGTCCCCTCTCCTGGGTGTCCTGACAGTCCCTCCTGCGATCTCTCCCTCCAACCTTGCCTCCACCCTGCAGAGAGGGTGGCCTTGGCAGAACGTCAGGCCAGTGGTCTCCCCGCTCTGGCTAGCATGTTTCGAAGACACCCTGCTGCCTTTCAAATCTCACCCTTTGGCCCTGCTTTACACGTGAGGCCCTGTTCTCCCACCACCCTTCGGAAGCCTCCTGGACTTCTGGACCCAGGTGGGAATTTTCTCGCTGCTTGGTCCCCAATCCCCCACGCCCCCCACCACATTCCTCAGCTCTTGATGGAAAGCACTCACTGCCAGGTGCTCCCTCCCAGGTATCAGGAGCCTTGAGAGCTTGGCCACCCCCACAGGCTCTGTCCTGTGCCCACAGTCCGGCTGAGTGCCTGGCCCTGGGTGGTCTTGGAAGTTGCTGAGTGATGGTAGGACGTGGCTTTGCTCAGGGCCTGAGTCCCACAGAGGGGCTGAGAAATCCCAGCAACTTCAGGGCTCCCAGCAGGCACTGGGTGCTGCCTCTGTCCCCCGAGACAGGAGCCCAGCCACCAGGGAGACGGTATTAGATCAGGACAAGGTGGGTCACGCTCCAGCCCACGGATACCCAGGCCACCGCAGGTTGGAGGAACAGTATCTCCTCAGCTGTCCTGAAGGGAACCTGTCCCTGATCCCTCACCTCACCAGAAGTTAGAACCATCCCTGAAGGGCACTGGATGAGAGCTTGGAGTTGGCCTTGAAAAATGAACCCAACGGATGGTGGGATCTTAACCTTCTATATGCAAAACAGGTTCTGGGCCAGGGAGCTCTGGCACACATGGGGATCCCCGGGTGGCCTTGTGGAGACTCAGGATTAGGGGCCCACTGCCAGTTTTGTATCTAGGAGGTCTGGATAGGCCCGAGAATTTGCATTTCTAACAAACTCCCAGGTGATGCTTCTGGTCAGAGGCCACCTGGGGAGCCCCTCCTCTCCTGGGACCCAAAGATGCCAGCCTGGAGCCTTGTCCCTGGAGAGGAAGGAGGTGCCCCCGGCTGGGCACTGCCCTGCTGGGAAACCATGGTCAGGTGCACAGGAAAGCGACTGTCGTGGGGACCACCTCGTTGTGGGGACGAGGGCTGCGGGAACCCCCGGGTGCCAGCCCCACACCCGTGTCCCAGGAACCCAGAGGGCAGTTTCTGGGCCCCGCTCAGCTGCCTTCCCAGCCCCTTCCCAAAACCCTTGAAAAGAAGGAAAAAGATCTAAAGTCCTAACTCCGCACACCGTGGAAAAAATGTGAAGGAACTATCTCATAGCCCTAAACCCGATGTATGCAAATGCGCTCATTTGAATAACTGCCAGTTTATAGACCCCGTCAAATTAGATATTCAAATTCCAGTGGGGTGCCGTCCTGCCGTTCCCTGCTCTGGTTCAGGCTTAAAGAGTCGCGTGAAGGATGAGCTGGCGGCTTCTCTTCTGGGCCCCGTCTCCTTAGGACGAAGGAATAATTAGAGATGTGCCTCTGGAGCAGAAGCTGTCCCTTTGATGGCTGGGCTGGCCCTCCTTTCTGTCACTCCTGTCATAACAAAACAGCCATCTCCTTCTCCCAGGTGTGGGCTCTCAAATCGAGTGTTTGGGTCGGGCGTGGTGCCGTCCACCTGTAAATCCCAGTGCTTTGGGAGGTCGAGGCAGGAGAATCACTAGAGGCCGGGAGTTCAAGACCAGCCTGGGCAGCATAGTAAGATTCCATGTCTTAAAAATATAAATAAATAAAATAAATTACCAGGCATGGTAGTCTGAGCCTGCTACTCGGTAGGCTGAGGCGGGAAGATGACTTGAGTCCAGGAGTTTAGGGCTGCAGTGGGCCAAGACTGTGCCGCTGCACTCCAGCCTGGGCAACAGAGTGAGACCCTGTGAAAGAAAAGAAAGGAAGGAGGGAAGGGAAGGAAGGAAGAAAATGAGCACTTGCTGTAATCCCTCTGGGTTTTGCAACACTCTGGGAGGCTGCCAGGGCGCGAGGCGGGCTCACATCTCACAGGAGCGGAGACCAGACCTGTGGTTTCACAGGTCACCACTTGGATTCAAAACCCAGGCCTCTCTGTTCTGTTGGGCTAGTTCTACTCATCGCTTATTTTATTTTGCCTCAGAAAGTCAAGATTGGGAATCATTTAAGGCTCTTGTATCCTTTTCCGAGCATTCTCCAAAAATTAGAACAGCCCTTTTGTGCAACTCTGACCTGCTGACCGGGGCTTGTGGAGCCAGCTGCTCTTACCTCAGTTGTGCAGGTGAGGAAACCAGGCTGGCCGGTCTAGGGCTGGCGAGACTCCACACAGTGGCGGAGGCCCAGCTGCGTCCACCTGGTGCTCTGCCGGGACCGGCTGAGACTCGCTGGCAGGGTGATTGCGGGCGTCTCCCAATTCTGCGTCTGTGACCTTGCACTGGCGGCTTGAAACGGACTGTACTGAGTATGTGGAGTCACCAAAGACACTAGGAGCCCGGACCCCACATCTCGCCTCTCCCAAACCCGATTCCAGATCTTTCTCTCATCAGGAGACGGCCGGGATGGGAAGCAGCTGTAGTTGTCCACGTTCATTTTGGACCTTCCTGACCACAGCCCTCGGCATCCCGTTCTTGTCCCTGAAGGCAGCTCTCAGTGGACTCCTGGGGGAGGCGACCCATTCCCCCATGGCCACCTAATCAAGGGGACCAGCTCCAACCAGGACCCGTGAGGTCAGATCTGCAGGGTCCCGGAAGACAGCAGGGACTCCCTTCATTCTATACCCCATCCACTTCCTGAATGTATTTAAGGCAGCTTACAATATTACACATATATAGGCCAGGTGCTGTAATACTAGCACTTTGGGAGGCTGAGACAGAAGGATCACTTGAGCCCAGGAGCTCGAGACCAGCCTGGGCAACATAACAAGAGCTTGTCTCTACAAAAAAACCTGAAACTATCTTTTGGAGGGTAGGCCCGTTGCAGTTCGGGCCTCCCCCCCAGGTAAATGTTCTAGGAGCCCACTGGCATCAGTGGACCAGCGAGTGTTGTGGTGAGAGGCTGTGTTCAGCTTCAGTGAATTTTTTTTTAATGAGATTCTTTCAGTGCATTTGCCCAAGTCATGATGGGTGATTTACCAACGTATCTGCCCACACCATGCTAAGTGTTCAGCAGTTTTTAACCAAAAACCATGACCCCCATGCCTCACCCTCCCTATTCACCTGATCTCACCCCAAGTGACTTTTTTCTTTTGTTTCCCTGGATGAAAAAAAGTCCTCAAAGGGAAGTGTTTTGTTGATGTGAAAGAGGTGAAACAGAAAACAGCAGAAGCACTAAAAGGCATCAAAATGGATGAGTTCAAAAACTGTTTTGAGCAGTGGGAAAAGCATCTTGACAGATGTATTCCATCCAATGGACAGGACTTTGAACTTGACCGAAGTTTAAACATGTAAGAATAAACACACAATTTTTATAAATAATTCTGGGGTTTGGGGGGAGCCCTAGTATAGCTCCCCAGGCGTTCTCTTACCACATCTCCTTGACCTCTGGGCCCCAGGACATCCGCCCTCCCTCGTCCCGGCTGACTTGACTGATGCATTCTCTGTCCTCAGAGATGGTCAAGGTGAGGCCACGTAGCCACGATGCTGCAAGGAATCCAAGCCCACAGGGAAGGCAGGACCTGGTGTCCCAGCCTGAGAAGCCGCCATCATCCTCTCTGGGTTTGAACTCTTGACCTTACCTGGACCTTAGAAGCTGCTGCCCTGTGCTGCCGGTGACGTGCCCAGGTCTGTCCTCTGCCAGCCTGTTCTATCACCTCGAAGCCAGGACCAGGGTCGCACAGGTGGCAGTGAGTGGTCTGGATGCCACTGTCAAGATGCTGAACATTGGACTGGGTCACCAGAATCTCAGATCCCCTCTGGTACTACCACCAGGACACCCTCCCTCTGGAACAAGATGCTGGTCTCTGTTCATGCGGTGGCCTTGTCTCTTCAGCCCCAAGGACACAGCAGGGCGGGGAACACCAGGCTAGGAACCACTAGGCCCCGTGGGCTCTGACCGTGGCTTGAGAAAGCCTTTCCGTTTTCCCCAGATTTTGGTGTCCTCGTCCCCGGGTTGTAAATACAGGCAAAGGATGCTGAGTAGTTCATTATGTTAATTCCTTCCTTTTTCTGAAGAAGAGGCAGAAGATAATTGCATTTTAGTGGAGGTAGGAGGAAATGTTTGGTGCATTTGAAGTTTATTTGTTCATGACTTACACCCCATCCACTTCCTGAATGTATTTAAGGCAGTTTACAATATTATACATATAGCCAGGCTCGGTGGCTCAGCCTGTAATCCCATGCCTTTGGGAGGCTGAGGTGAGTGGATTGCCTGAGCCCGGGGGTTCGAGACCCGCCTGGGCAGTGAGACCTCATCGCTACAATAAATCAAAAAATCAGCTGGATGTGGTAGCGCATGCCTGTAATTCCGGCTACTTGGAAGGCTGAGAGGCAGAAGGATCGCCGGAGCCCAGCAGGTCGAGGCTGCGGTGTCCAGGAGCGGCCACTGCACTCCAGTCTAGGCGACAGAGTGAGACTCCAACTCAAAAAAAACAAAAACAAAAACAAACCAATATTATACATATATAGGCCAGGTGGGGTGGCTCACACCTGTAATCCCAGCACTTTGGGAGGCTGAAGCAGAAGGATCACTTGAGCCCAGGAGCTCGAGACCAGCCTGAGCAACATAACAAGACCTTGTCTCTACAAAAATAAAAATAAAAAATTAGCCAGGCACGGTGGTACTCACCTCTAGTCCCAGTTACACAGGGGCCTGAGGTGGAAGGAATGCCTGAGCCCAGGAAGTCGAGCTGCAGTGAACCGTGATCATGTCACTGTACTCCATCCTGGGCGACAGAGTGAGACCCTGACTCAAACAACAACAGCATAAACCATATACAAAGCAGCCAAACACAAAACCCCAAAGAACGTTTCCACACCATTTAGAGAACTAGGAGAATGAGCATGTCCGGAGCCTAGAATGAGATCTGATTTAGCTCTGAGCTTCCTGGCAGCCAAAGCAAAATGAAGTGACCAAATACTAAGATAATAGATGACATGTGGATCTTTTAAAGGGAAATCTGGTCCTTACCTGGGGGGAGGGCGTAGCTCAATGCCTCACCCCCCCCCATGGCATGGGGGCTCCTTACCCCTCCTCTCACTCCCCCCAGGTAAGGCCAGCACTTTTCTGCTGATCTCAACTAAACCCCCAGAAATTACATCAGTGCCTGCTGTATTTCCTAAGCAGCTTCATAAATAAACATGAACTCCTAGAAGGAATTCCCCAAAGAAAGTTAGGAAATCAGAGGCGTGTTTATATCAAGGAGAGGGGCATGCAATCCCTGCAACTGCTTCCTTCTGGAAATAAAGGAGGGAGGGATCTGGGGGTTGCCTGTGAGGACCCAGTGTGGTCTAGACCAAAATAGCCAAGTGCATCTGGGCTGGGAACTGGCTCCACGCTGACAGGGTGACTTGCTTCACACAGTGGTGTGTGCTGGAAGCACTGTGGACAAACCGATCCCTCAGGACGTAGGTATGGTCTCACCTACATTCAGGCAGGTACCAACTACAGGACCCCACTGACTAATCTTCTGTTAAGGTTTTAAAAGCATCTGTCTCCTTGGTCCATCTGGTTCAGGTGATTTCTCTAACAGACTTTTTTGTGTCTATTTGTTTTTAGAAACATGGTCTCCCTCTGTTGCCCAGGCTGGGGTGCAATGGTGTGATCTTGGCTCACTGCAACATCCAACTCCTGGGCTCTGGCGATCCTCCCGCCACAGCCTCCTGAGTAGCTGGGACTACAGGCATGAGCCACCAAACTGGCTCATTAAATTTTTTTTTTTCCAAAACAGGATCATGCTGTGTTGTCCAGGCTGGTCTTGAACTCCTAGCCTCAAGCAATACTCATGCCTCGGCCTCCCAAAGCACTGGGATTACAGGCGTGAGCCACCGTGCCTGGCTTCTAACATGTGGTTGAAGAGGGAATTGAATGTACCCATTAAGCAGGACCCCATCAGCTCCTTCATGCCCGGACAGCTGCAAATGCCTTTGCGGCTCTCCCCTCTCCGACCCACGTTCGGTCCTGCGACACTTTGCGCCCTCTCCCACACAGTCTGAGCCGTCTCTGTGATCTGCGCGTCTTGGTGATCTAGCTTGGACAAATGGACTTTAAGTTGACACCACTGAGGCAGGAAAGGGACACGGTGTGACTTGGTGGTTGTAAATTGCTGTAGATCACAGGTGCCCCTGTGCTGTGTGCACAGCCCCCACGGAAGCAGTGAGATGACAGTCCCAGGGTTCCACACAAGCTCTGCCCCTGGGGTATTAGTGGAGGCCTCAACGCAAGGATGTAAGGGGAGAGAGGCTTGCTGTCAGCTGAAGGGGTCAGACCAGTAGCTTCTGATACAGTCTCCGGAGGGCTGAGCTGGGCACACAGGGTTTTTCCTTGGGGAAAGGAAAGGCGTCCACCCCTGCGGCCTTGAGGGAATGTTTTGCCCACGATGCCCTGAGAGTACCTGGCCTCCCCCTTGTCTCCCAGGCTCCCCCCTCTGCTCTTGGTCTGGGGCGTCTCAGTGGGAGGTGACTGTGCTCCCCAGGGACATGAGGCAATGTCTGGAGGTGTTTTGGGTTGTCATCGCCTGCCGAGGGTGAGGCGGTGCGACTGGCATCCAGAGGGCAAAGGCCAGAGGCCAGAGAGGCTGCTAGACACGTTGCACAGCACAGGACAGCCCCAACAGAGACCCGAGTGTCAGGCTGACAATCTTGAGCCGACAAACAACTTGCCCTCTAAAACTCAGCAAGGCACAGCGCCTGCTCAAGACCACCCCAGCCTCCCTGACTCCCCCAGCTGTGCGAGGAGCCCCCCCTGGGCTCCAGGCCTACCAGAGAGTGGGACCCCAGGATCAATGCTGGAGACTGACCTCAGAAATGGACACAGGCCTTTAGCAGCGTTCCCCTTCCTTCCTTCCGGGCCCGTCCAGGCCAGGGACCGACTATTGGGCCCGTAGGGGTCTTTGCACTAAAGCCTCCAGTCGGTCTCTCCTGGACTCAGTTTCCCCAGGAAGAAGACACACAGACCCTCCCGCTGCTGACCTCGTTCTGCTTCAAGTCCCTGCCGCCCCAGGTGACAACTGCTCCCTTGGTAATCGTCTCTGCGCCCATAGCTGAAGTGCCAAGATTAACTCCATTCCAGCCTAACCGCGGAGACGGGAGCCTTGTTGGAGAGGAAAGGAGAGCCCATAATTGTCTCCCAGGGAAGTGCCTCCTCCTCCGGCTGCTGCCTCTGTCTTTTCGCTGCACGTCCCCCGCCTCAGCTGGCTGATTTGACCCAGACAGCTCCTCCCCAGGGAGTGAGAGGCAGGGCCGCCCGGGCACCTGGCTGGCCTTCGCTGACACGTGACCTCGGAAAAGTTTCTTCGCCACTCTGGGCCTCAGTGTCTCCATCTGTCCGGGGGGATGAGGACGCTCGAGAGAAAATCAACAGGAGGGAGGAAAGACGACACAGAGGAGGCGGCAAATGTCTCTGGGGCCCTGTTAGACACCAGGCGCTTTTGTACAGCCTGACACGAGAACACACACTGAGCCTCCGTTCTCCAGAGGAGTGAGGCTGAAGCTCAGAGTCACGGGTGAGCGCTCACGGGTGAAAGCTCCCACGGTGGGAGCTGGGGTGTCAGCCACGTCTGCCCAAGTCCAAGTCCTGAGCCCTCTCCCCACACAATCTGTGCTGTCTCCGTGACCTGCACCATCTCCGTGATATCCTGCCTCCTGGGTACAGGGAGCTGCTCTGCACACATCCTGTTTCCCAGAATCCTCCTTGGTGCGCACACTTTCGTCCCTCATTAGGGGCTCAGTGCCCTGGGACTGAGGACATCCTGGGGGAGGAAAGAGACAACCTGTGAGCTGAGGGGGCGGGCCTTGGGGCCGCTCAGAGGGTGGGGTGATGGGGTGAGTGGAGCAGGAAGAAGGATGGCCAAGGCTGGCAGCAGGAGTGGGTCAGGCGGGCGAGGTAGGCTACAGACTTGACAGTGATCAGGCAGCAGAGCTGGGTGTGTGGGGGACAGGCGTCCCCTTCCTCCTCTCTCCAGAAGCACAGCTCTCAGATCCCTCGTGCACATGGGGTCAAGGATAAATGTGCAAAAAAAAAAAAAAAATTAAAAAGCCGACCCCTTGGAGATAATTAGCATTTTAATTGGGATCAACGCTTCAGGCTGAAAGGAAGACGCTTTCACAGGGAATTCCAGATGGCAGCTGGCAGGGCCATGGGATCTGGGACACATCCTGCCATGTGGGACCTGCCTGCCCGTTCACTTCTTCCTCCACCTTCCCGTTCAGCTCACCTCACTGAGTCCTTCTTGCCGCCAGGCTATGTGGTGGGCGCTTTACTACTGCAGCTCTTTTTTTTTTTTTTTTTGAGTCAGGGTCTCATTCTGTCAACCATCTGGAGTGCAGTGACATGATTACAGCTCACTGCAGCCTCAACCTCCTGGGCTCAGGCAATCCTCCCGCCTCAGCCTCCTGAGTAGCTGGGACTACAGGTCTGTGCCACCCTTCCAGGCTAATTTTGGGGTTTGTTTGTTTGTAGAGATGGAGGTCTTGTTATGTTGCCCAGGCTGAGCTCAAGCACTCCTCCCGCCTCGGCCTTCCAAAGTACTGGGATTACAGGCATGAGCCACCGTACCTAGCCACTACCGTCTCTCTCTCAGTTCTCTAAACAGCCCCGGAATGACTTGTCGGTTATTTTTGGCCTGTCCTCCATGCAGGCTGGCCAGGGTTTATTGAAGTAACTTGCCAAATGTCCCCAACTCTTCAGATCCGCTTGTCCCCTGTCTGAAGCTCCTCTGATGGTAACTTGGGGCCTCATAGAAAGAACGAAGGGGGACCCTGTGCCCCCTCCCAACCCCCAGTGCAGTACCCCAGTTAGAAGGAGTCAATGTGAAACCACTTGGCCTGGAGTTGAAAGAGTGCCCCAGAAAAACCGTATTTGGTGAATGTAAGGTCCTCAGCGTGAGGGCCACGTTTTCAACTGTATTTATTATTTCATATGGAAATCATCCCGAAATATCTATCTTTCCTGCGCTAACAAGTGGCAATTCAAAGGCCCTTTCTTTTCTTAAAGTGATGAGGTCTCACTCTTTTGCCCAGGCTGAAGTACAGTGGCATGATGACAGCTCACTGTGACCTCTCACTCCTGGGCTCAAATGGTCCTCCCGCCTCAGCCTCCTGAGTAGCCGGGACTATAGGCACACACTACCGCACCTGACTAATCTTTATATTTTTTTTGTAGAGAAGGAGTCTTGCTATGTTGCCCAGGCTGGCCTTGAACTTCTGGCCTCCAATGATCCTCCCGCCTCAGCCTCCCAAAATGATGGGATTACAGGCATGAGCTACCACGCTTGGCTAACTGGGTGCTATTCTATAAGGGGCACCTGGAGACTGAAGACTACTTAGCCTTCACAATTTTTTTATTTTGGCCTACTTGGGTAGGTAAAATCCCATCACCCACCAGCCTGATTTGTTCTAATTTTCCAGGGGAAAGAGAGGGTGAAAAAATATCAGAGTGGGTGATGAGAAGTGTCCTGATTTGGCGACTCCTTGCGGAGACAGCTGTGTGGGGTCACCTCCAGCAGCCTCTGAGGAGCCCCCACAGCCACAAGACCATAAAGGGGAGGTGCTGGCATGTTTTTCTCAACCTGCAGCCCTTCTGGAGCCCACAAGAGGCCCTGCGTCCTGCCCACCTGATTTCCAGCTGCCCAGCACCACCCTCCTCACCGATGCTCCCGGGCTGACTCTGGGTGCAGCTTGCCAGGGCTCTGGAGAGGTGCCCGCCCCTCCCGGGCTTTGCTGGAGCCCGGCAGGAGGAATGTCCCAGAACACCTTCTGCACAGCTTCCCCGCGAGGGTCAGACCCCGCCTGCCGGGTGCTCACTCTGTTTCCCAAGCTGATTCTACAGCCACAGGCCGTTCTGTGAGCCCCATCGTCCCCCTGCCCTCCGAGCGCTCCAGGCCATGTTCCGTGGTTTACAACAAAAGGATGTGACCAAGGGTTGCCCTGTCTTCCTGGCTGTGGCTGTCTTGGCTGCCTTAGCTCCAGCCGTGGCTGTGTGACTCCAAAGACCCTCTTCTTAGGATCCAAGCCGATGGTAGACCGCTCTTAGTAAGACCCTGGAGGCAGGGCCCCCTGTATCTGCCCCAGCACCGCCAACACCTCTGCACGCAGCAGGGAGGGTCTTTCCCATCCCATCAACTGCCCTGGCCCGGGTAGTTCCTTGCACATAGCTGAGGTTTAAAACAACAGTCCCAGTGGGGCCCTTTGATCCAGAGCCTAAGTGCAATTTACAGGAAACTTTAAATCAGCTTTTATCTTTACAACAGGAAGCTGGGTGGTGACCGAGGTTGCCACACGTGCGGGCACCAGGCTGGTTTGGAACAGAAGCCATGTCCAGATGAAGAAACACGCAGTACGCTGAGGACCAGGAGTGCTAGGGGATGCCCACATGTGCCTTTCTCTGCTGGTGGTTGCTTTCCAGCCCTGCCTGGGTGCTAGGGCAGGTGCCAGGCACATTTAGCTATGCCTGGACCCACAGACACAACTAGCACAAGTGTGTCTTCACAACGTGCAAGATGGCAGGTGTGGGAGGTGAAGGCCAGACGACCAGGACCTGGCTGAGGCTGTAAGCTGTGCCCCACCTGGCGTAGCCCCCGAAATTTCCACTCACAACCAAGACCCATGAGAAGCCAAAAGCACAACTTCTCCTCCACCCTACTCCCATCTCCTGGGGCCACCCTTGATGCCAGGCAGGAAACGCACCTGGGGTCTCATTCCACTTCCCGCTGGGGAGAGAAGGGTGGGGAGGGCTGGGAGGGCAGAAGGAGAGAGCTGAATTTGCACAGAGAAGATTTGTGTCGGTGCTGGACCCAAAGGGATGACCCCGGTGGGGGAGGGGCATGGGGGGGCTGGGGGGAGGATGGGGTGTGCTAGGCTCCAAAGCCTGTTTCCAGGATGCAGGGTATGGATGGAGTGCCCTTCCCTGCACTCAGGTCCACACCGCCCCAGGCCTGGGCAGCAGGACCCAGAGCCACCTCTCACCAGACTCCACCTGGGGTAAAGCGGTCCCCAGGATAAAGGGCCCTGCCCCCTCCAAGCTGCAGCCCTGCCCTGACCACATGCTGAAACCCAGGATCCCCTGACTCCCCGCCCCATGGTCCTGACCACACTTACAGGGCCTGAGTGGGTCTTTTCTGGGTCCATCCCCTGGGGTCGACCACACCACCAGTGAGTGTAGCCCTGGGCCTGAGGGATGGCTCTGGGGTGGCCATCAGGTAGGGGGTGGTGGACGGCAGATGGGAGTAGCCACAGGCGTGAGAATGGGATGGAGCTGGCATGGGCTGGGCATGTCCACTGAAATGTTGAGGGATTTCCAGTCCTGACACAAAGGACAGGGGATGACAAAAAATGCCTCGTGCCGACACTGATGGTCAGGATGCTCACTGCTTCTTGTTTTTTTATCAGTTCATAAACAGACTCTTTAAATACTCCAGCCTCAGACTGGTGTTTTTTGTTTTTGTTTTTGTTTTTTTGAGTCAAGATCTCACTCCGCAGCCCAGACCTGAGTGCAGTGGCACACTCATGGCTCACTGCAGCCTCGATCTCCCGGGCTCAGGCAATCCTCCCACCTCAGCCTCTTAAGTAGCTGGAACTACAGGCGTGCACCACCCCTGGTTAAGTTTTTGATTATTTTGTAGAGACAAGGTCTCATCATGTTGCCCAGGCTGGTCTCGAACCTTTGGGCTCAAGCGGTCCTTCTGCCTCAGCCCTCCAAAGTGCTGGGATGACAGGCATGAGACACTGCACCTGGCCTCAAACTGAATCTTCATAGGAATACCATTTGGGGATCATGGACTCGCTCGGACATTGGCCAAGGGTGGCCTCCTGAGGATGGGCCCTGTGGGGGTGCGGGCCCCAGGGCGCTGGGCACTAAGTGGGGAAGAGGGCCCTTTAAAGGTCAATTCAAGGGAAGAACAGGGTTCTGGGCAGGGCACCCTGACCAGGTGTGTGGTTGGGAAGCTTGCCTGAGGAAGGGAGATCAGGTTTCAGATGCGGAAACTGAGGAGGCCCTCAGGTGCTGAGTGTGATAAGCCGAGTGGCGGTGGTGGCGAGGTGTCAATTTTCCTAACGCCAAGCAGGATGCCTCTGTGGCTGCCCTCTGTGACCATGTTCTTGTTTCTGTGGGTGCCGGGACACCACACACAGGCCTGTCCCTACACGACGATCAGGCCTGACCCTACACGACGATCACAACAGACACCCATCATCAGACTTTGGCCTGCTCCCTGCACTCATGAGCACATCCACACACACACACACACACACACCCCTGCTTCCAGTCTGAGTTTGCTGACAAGCCTGAATGGCAGACAGCTGACAGGCCCTGCCCTCACGCCATTTGGAAGAAAACTCAACCCACTGGCCGCTTAGACGCGGCCTGTGCAGCTTTGAAATCTGAGGTTGGTCTCCACCAGCTCCCCCTTACCACTCCCCACCCTTATTACCCCCTCCCCTTCTCTCCTGGGGGAGGAGGCCCTGCCGGGAGGCTGGATTTGATCAAAGGCCCCACAAACCCAGGCAGAAGCCACAACTCTCGTATTATTAAAGCGTTTAATGGCTTTCTGTGAGTCCCTCCTCCTGGAGGCCCCGAAAGGCCTCTTGTTCTCGTTCATTCTTCGCCAGAGGAAGGAGGCAGTGGATGGATTTGATTTCCCGCACTGAGCTCACAGTCATCATCACCATGTTGCTGATCTCCATGTTCTGGAAACCTCCTTACGATGTAGCAGACGCCCTTAATGTGCTTTTAAATGTGCCGCCCGGCCCAGCCCTGCTGCATGCTGGATGCATGGTGGCTGGAGCTTCCTGTGTGCAAAACAGGTCTCCGGCTGGCCTGGATCCAGAGATTTCAATCTTATCTGGCAAGGAGAGTAATTTGAAATTTAATCATCTTTTTCCCAAGCGAGAATGCCTTATGATTGCTTTTTAGAGGAAGAAGAGACATGGAAATCATTCTCCCAAATTTGGGGGAGGAGGTGGAGGGAGGTGGTATGTCCGGTGTAGGCCATGGCCCCCTCGCTGGGATCTCTGTGCCTTTTCACCCAGGTGTTGGGTGGGTTCTCAGGAGAATCCTTGTGATTGTTCAGTGGCAGAGCTGGAGTGGGCAGGGCTACTTGGGGCAGACTGGTGGACACAGGTGGGCCAGGAAACCCTTCAAGTTCTCTCCATCCAATAATCCTCTCCTCGCCCCTCTGAGACAGGGAAACTTCAGGAATAGTTTCCAAAATAAAGGTCATGGGCCGCAGACCTCACTGACAAAGATGGGAGGTAGCGAGAGGACCAGCCAAGGCCAGACGAGACCAAGATGGCGTCAAAAATGGCCTATACCTGTGTTCTTGCACCACAGGGTAATTATAACACACCAACATGCTAGAAAACATGCCCACTAGCGCCATGACAATTTACAGTTACCATGGCAACCCCTCTTCCCCCGCCCCCCCCAGAAGTCACTCTAGCTGGCTTAAAATGGGGAAGAGCCTTTGATTCTGGGAACTCCCAGCCCCTTTCCTGGAAAGTTCATGAATAATCCCCCCTTGCTTAGCATAAAATCAGGAGATGGCTATAAAAATTAAACCCAGTGATGCCCACGGCTACCGTTCTTCCAGGTCAGTCTGCCATGGAGTAGCCTGCTTCCTGTCATTTCAATAAACTTACCTTTGGTCAGGCACAGTGGCTCAGGCCTATAATCCCAGCACTTTGGGAGGCCAAGGAAGGAGGATTGCTTGGGCCCAGGAGTTTAAAACCAGCTTGGGCAATAAAACGAGACTCCATCTCTACAAAAAAATTTTAAAAATTAGCTGGATGTGGTAGCACACACCTGTAGTCCCAGCTACTTGGGAGGCTGAGGCAGAAGGATTGTCTGAGCCCAGGAGGTCGAGGCTGGTGAGCCATGATCATGCCACTGTGCTCTAACCTGGGCAACCGAGTGAGATCGTAACTGAAAAACTAACAACAAAAAGTTTACTTTTATTTTCCAACTGAAACCCAGCGAGGCACGTGGCTGGCTCCGCCTAGGGATACGTTTCTTTAATAAACTGACTTCTTGCCTCCTACTACCCTGGTGCTTGAATTGCTTCCTGTGGGAAGCCGAGAACCCACTTGACCTCTCAGTCTGAACCCCAGTCCAGGGGGTGGCCTGTGTCATCTTCCTTGGTGACTCTGATGGAGTCCAGATCTGGAGTTCGCTAACCTGTATCACAATCTTCCTTGCTCTCGGAATCCCACAGGGAAAAGTGTCCCCACCCCCACCCCCTTCACAGGCAGTCCTCTTGAAAGGGTCATGCAGCATGTCTGGATTAGCCCCAGGGTCTTGAGTGACCACCCTTCTCTCCAACTGGTCCTTGAAGATGTCAGTGGCTGTGTGCCAGAAGCAACAAGAATGTAGGAAGTTTTCGGTGAAATCAAAATCCTTCCTGTGGCAATGGAGGTCTGAATGAGGCAAGCTGGAATCCAGCCTTCCTGTTGCCAGCTGCACACACTTCTAAGCAGGGGACTGGACCTCGTCAGAGACAGACCAAGACAGAAGGAGGTCCTGCCCGGAACACGCCCAGTGGTCCTGCATGTGCAAGTATGAACACACTGACTGCTCATCCCTGGAGAAGATGCAGCTGAGGTTTTCCCAGACTTGGCCAGCCTTGAAATATACGTGGCCTAATAGGAACAAGTTATGGAACCGAAAGAAACATCTCTAAATGACCAATAATAAACAGACAGAGCCGGGCTGGGTGGCTCAGCCTGTAATCCCGCGCCTTTGGGAGGCTGAGGTGAGTGGATTGCCTGAACCCGCGGGGCAGCGAGACCTCATCTCTACAATAAATCAAAAAATCAGCCGGGCGTGGTAGCGCACCTATAGTTCCAACTACTCGAAAGGCTGAGGCGGAAGGATCGCCGGAGCCCAGCAGGCGAGGCTGCGGTGGCTGGGAGAGGCCACTGCACTCACAGTGTGGGCGACTGAGTGAGACTCCAACTCAAAAAATAAAAACTAAAAAAATAAATAAATAAATAAAATAAACAGACAGAATGCCAAGGACACTGCCGAAGGGAAGACAGAGCTGGCCTGCCATTCGCTCTGTAACAAACAATACAAAATTACTGACAAAGGAAGGGACAATCCAAGGACCTACAGTCACAAAAACAGAAGAAAAGTGTCCAGAGAGCAAGTCAGGTGGTTACTACATTTAAAGATTGTGGGATGTTTCTTTTTTTTCTGAATTTTGTCCTACGTATGGGTTTACCGGCTTTTAAAAATGTAATTCATAGCCGGGCTTGATGGCTCAGCCTGTAATCCCACGCTTTGGGAGGCTGAGGTGAGTGGATTGCCTGAGCCCATGGGTTTGAGACCCGCCTGGGCAACTTGGCGAGACTTCATCTCTACAATAAATAAAAAATGAACCGGGCTTGGTAGCGGGCGTGAGGCGGAAGGATGACTGGAGCCCAGCAGGTCGAGGCTGCAGTGGCCAGGAGTGTGCCACTGCACTCCAGTCTGGGCGACAGAGTGAGACTCCAAACTCAAAAAGCAAAACAAAAGTAATAAATAAATAAATAAATAAATAAATTTTAAAAAATGTAATTCGTCATTTGCTATGATTTCTTATTCTAATACACAGTCTTGATGCTGGGTGGGCGGCAGCGCAAAACCCATGAATTTTAGAGCTGCTCAGCAAAGTTTTCAAGCAGAGTTTATTTAGAAAGTAAATTAAAGAGAGAGAGGAGATTGATTCACCTCCCAAAGTACGGAGGGGGCCAAAGCTAGGAAACATGGTGGCCATAGCTCAAAGAGCCACGTGTATACACGAGAGTTTAACAAAATGATGGCGGCTGCTGTTTGAAGTCAATGCCTTTTAAGCCTTCCCTTTGATGGGGACAGGTTGTTAGGGTGATTGGGTGGTAGCCATTTCCAAGTCATCAGGAAGGGGCAGGTAAGCACAGACACTGACATCAGGTGCTGGACAGCAGGACTGATGGGTGGGTTGCCCTGGTGATGGGGTCTGCTGTCCTGCAGGTCATGAAGGGCTGATTAGGTTAACTTGTTTACAAAACAAGCTGGGGAGAGAGTGGGGTTGAGCCTGTTACCTTCAACAGGGAACCTGAAGGATTTTTAGTAAATATGAGCTAAAAGGTTGGTTGTCCTAGTCTTGCATCTGCTGGGGTTTTCTTTTGATTTGCCAATGAGGTGGGGTAGGCGACCTATTGGCCTGAAGTAAAATGTAATTTTAAAAATCTCCGAAGGCTTCCTAAAACCTGGCTACGGGAAATGTATCTGTCAATGTCTAACCCGTGCTAGCTGTCCTATCTCAGTCTCTCCCTAGGTTTCCATTTGGCATTTGATGTTCCTTTTTTTTTTTTTTTTGAGTTGGAGTCTCACTCTGTCGCCCAGACTGGAGTGCAGCAGCCGCTCCCGGCCACCGCAGCCTCACCCTGCTGGGCTCCGGCGATCCTTCCACCTCAGCCTTCCAAGTAGCTGGAACTACAGGTGCGCACTGCCACACCCGGCTGATTTTTTTATTTATTGTAGAGATGAGGTCTCGCCAAGTTGCCCAGGCGGGTCTCGAATCTCCGGGCTCAGGCAATTCACTCACCTCAGCCTCCCAAGGCGTGGGATTACAGGCTGAGCCACCAGGTCCCAGCTACACCTGGATCCCATCTGGGCGGGGCAGCAGGGGCCTGTGGAGAGGCTGGACGTGGGGAAGGGAAGGATTGTCAAGGATGGCTCCAGGATTGTGCCTTTCCGATATTCAGGAAGTAACAAAAATAATCCCCTTGCCTGTAGAACAGTGAGGGTGATTCGGTTTTGAACATGACCTTGCTTGGCAAAGGAAACAGTTGGCGCCTTGTGCTGGTGTCCATTGTGTAACATTTTGGATGTCGCTGGTCATTGAAGTCCCAGGTCAGAGCCGGGCAGTGTAGTGACCCAGCAGGCTCCCTGGGCAGTGGTCCTAGGGAGTGCCCTTGGGCCGGAGGGACTGGGAAAGGGCTGGGATCCAGGAAGGGACAGAGTTGACTGGGTCTGCCAAGCCTTAGAGGGGCCCAAGTGCAAAGCTAGGAGAGTGAGGACGACTTCCCAAGGGCTGGCCCTGCTGCTTCTGGGCCCCTCTCTGACTACCACCAGCCTGGTGTCCCCTAGCAGCCCCACCTGGAGATGTCACTTCCTGTCACCTCACTCCCCCACACCTGCTCCCCTCCAGGCTCCAAACTGCTTGTGGTTGGAACACTCTAAGGTGTTTCACTCTCAGATGTGTCTCGGTTTTGCCCAAGGCCTCTCTGGGCTTCTTGACACCTTTGTACACATGCAGGATGGTCCCTCACCTGCCTCCGGGGGTCCTAATCTTCCCAGATCTCACCGCGGCTGATGCTGGTTCATGGCACCGCCTAGACAGGGCTGCTGGTCCCTTTGAGCACTGACCGGTGACAATGCGTGGCCCAGGCATCTGGAACCATCCTGCCCCTTCCCCCAGCCGACAAGAGGTCCCACGGTGAACATCTTGGAGGACAAATTGAGCCTCGGTTGCCCTGAATTCTTTCTGCCCTTCCTGCCCCATATTTGTGCCCCAGAGACACATATGGATCCTCCCCTCGTGCTGTCTACAATAATCTGGAATGACAGCAACACCACTGTGGTGGCGGGGTCAGTTCAGCACATACCCACAACATGCTGAACCCCAACAAAACAAGCCCTCCCCTCCCCATGCAAGAGGAAGTGAACTGGAATTAAACAAGCTGACAGCAAACACTCCCAGGGTGCTACTTACATGGCAAGCTGTTCCAAGACTGAAAATAAGTATGTAGCCCCCAACTTCAGGACAGCCCCACCATCGCCCATTTTCCAGAGGAAACACTGAAGATGGCCCGCCGTTCCTGAGAGTTTACTCGGCTGCTGAACCCTTTCTGCCTGGGCTAGCAGGACTCTGAGTCATGAGTACAGAGGTTTGAGAATGGCCGCGCTTCTTTCTTCTGTCACCGTGAGACAGAGTCTGCAGTCCCTCATTCCAGGTTGGGAATGTGTTCACTTGTTCCCGTTATCCCACCCTGAACTTGAGGTTCCTGGAGCTTCCATGTGCCTAGAACTGAAAATGGGCCCTTGGGGACCAAGCCTATGGTCCCTGGCTCCTGGCCATGCCCAGCCTCCGGGACCACAAGTGTGCCCAGGGTAGAGAGGAAAGTGGCCAGTGTGTTCTGGAACCAAAACTTAGCCCAGGAGGGAGGCAGCAGCCCCAGGAGCACCTGGGCTGGGGTCCGGCTTCCCTTCTAATATCTCTTTGCAAGCCAGGCTCAGTGGCTCAGCCTGTAATCCCAGCGCTTTGGGAGGCTGAGGTGAGTGGATTGCCTGAACCCACGGGGTCAAGACCCGCCTGGGCA
>NW_007258354.1:726284-727245 GCF_000164805.1 Carlito syrichta
AGCTACTTGGAAGGCTGAGGTAGAAGGATTGCCGGAGCCCAGCAGGTTGAGGCTGCGGTGACCGGGAGCGGCCATTGCACTCTTGTCTGGGTTACAGAGTGAGACTCCAACTCAGAAGAATAAATAAATAAAATAAAATAAATAATAATACCTCTTTGCAGTTGAAAGCAGAGCTTCCAGGAGTTCGACAGCTCAGAAGGGCTGAGGCTGGCGACAGAAACCGCATGACCTCATTAAGTGGAAGGTGCAAGGGGCCAGGGTGAAGAGAGGGTCCCCTGGCCATGGGGTGACAGCCTTCCCATGTGAGCCACAGCAGGGCTCTGCTGGAGTGTTCTTGGGCTCGGACTCAGGTTGTGACTCAGGGGACAAGCCAAGGGGAAGCAGCAATGAGGCGGGCGGCCAAGACCACCTCAGCATCCGTGTCAGCCCCGCCCCTCCCAATGTCTGATGACTGCAGACCACGGCTTGCTGGAGGTAGAGGGGCCGCTTTGAGAGGCCCTGCCGGAAGCCCAGCTTTGCAACAAGCACTGTTTCTGGGCTGGAATTTGATCCCATCTGGGGTAAGATTTATGTCACCAGAAAAGAAATTGAGAAACAGAAGCCCAAGAGGGGATGGGTCTCTTCCTAGGTTATAAGGCATTTTGGTTGGGACCCCCGGCCAGGGCTTGTCTGTATCCCTCAAGTCTTTCATCGGCGGGGGGCAGAGGAGGGGGATGCACGGAAGGTTGTGGATGCTGCTGAAGATCCCAGGGGGAGGTGGGGAGGGGACCAGGGGCTTTGACACAGGAGGCCCAAGGGATGACGGAGAGGCCAGGAGCTGAGACAAGGACATCCTCCCAGAGAGGTTCGCTGGGCTGGGCTCTGTGCCAGGAAGAGGGGGACTGAGGTGGGAGAAGCCCTGAGGAGGCAGGGTGGATGTCAGTGGCCGAGGGAAGCTAAATGCCACGGGGCTCTGGGGACC
>NW_007258354.1:727265-762888 GCF_000164805.1 Carlito syrichta
GGGTAGAGGCGGAGGGGGTGGGGTGGGGAGTGTGGGCCTCCAGGCTGGCTTCCTTCTGGGGAGAGACTGGAGCTTTCTTCTTCTACCTCAGTCCCTTTCCTTTTTTTCATCTCTGTGCCCCCCCCCACCCGTCGGGGAGGGTACCGATTAGACCAAGTCAAGACAGACCTGTCATCAACTCAACAGAGCATCTAAGAGATGCCATGACAGACTTCACATCCAGGCCTTCCCTGAGATAAATCTGGGCCCTAGAGACCCGAGACCCTCTCAGGACAGACCCTGAGGACGACTGACCAGAACCAGGAAGTTGTCATCATGCTCGAGAGACCGGCTGAAGAGGGTGGGAAGGCCTGAGGGACAAGGGAGGGGAGAGGAGAGGAGAACCAAGGGGTGCCCCAGGGGTGGACAAAGGGGCACCAGATGGCCCCAAATCAGACCTACCCACACGAGGAGCCCGGCAGGTGATGGAGATGCACTTCCCAAACTGCAGGAAAGGACAGACCAGTGACCAGGGCCCAGGATGACCAACTGTCCACACGGGAACGGTAAGCTCTGCTCTGAGCTCTCACCACCCACACAGGTAAATTCTAGGTGGATTCCAGAAAACACAGGCACATATCTACACCATGTTAGGGTGGGGAAAGCCTTCTTAACAAGGAACAAAATCACAAGCCATAAAGGAAGGGGCTGGCAGATTTAGCTACAAATAAGTACTTCAGTGGTGGGGGGGGAGCTCCCCACATTATTTCTGTTTATTTTTTATTTTTTGAGTCAGAGTCTTACTCCGTCTCCCAGGTTGGAGTGCAGTGGCACACTAATGGCCACCACAGCCTCGACATGCTGGGCTCAGGCAATCCTTCTATCTCAGCCTTCCAGGTAGCTGAGACTATAGGCACGCACCACCACTTTTTGATTTTTGTAGAGATGAGGTCTCACTGCGTTGCCTGGGCTGATCTTGAACCCCTGGGCTCAGGCAATCCCCTTGCCTCTGCTTCTCAGGGTGCTGAGATGACAGGTGTAAGTTGCCATGCCAGCCCAAATGATTTTTAAATAATAAAGCACCAAAAGGAAGTAAAAAGACAAGCCATTGACTCAGAATAGACAATTCCCAACATTTTACATGGAACATTTCAAAAGTCTCAAAAAGTTGGAAGACCACCTGCATCCCCATTCCCCCGGATCAGGGTGGCGAGCCAGCGTCCACCTACCTCCTATTTTTGTATGGACTGTGAGCTAAGAATGATTTCTCAATGTTTTTTAAAAGATTGAAGAGAAAAAAAATCCACGGAAGAATGATCTTTTGTGACATGTGAAAGTTACATGAAATTCACATTGGTGCGTCCATGAGTCACCTTGTGCGGCAAACAGGCTGGCCCATTTGTCTATGAGTGGTCTCCGCCGCTCTCACCGTGTGGATGCAGGGTTGAGTCCTTGTGACAGGGACCCTATGGCCTTCAACGTGTGGAGAGTATTTGCTGTCTGGTCTTTTAAGTGAAAGTGTGTTGACAATGACTTGGATTCCACAGTGAGTATTTCACTCTACTCGCTTTATCACGTACTTACCCAGCTGGGAAAAGAGAGATTGGCAAATGACACCGCAGTAAAAGACAGCTACCCAAAATAAGCGGAGATGCATCTGGACCTGCTTTGATGCCTGGAGAGGGCCCAGGAGGAGTCCTGCCCATCTGCCCCCCCCACACACCTGGACTGGGCAGGGACTGGGCAGTTGGAAGTTGCAAACATGGAGATTTTCCCTAGTGTGTTGCTACATTTTTGCAAGGCTATTGGACTGATATGGACCTTAAGCTCGAGGAGGCAGGGTCCGCACAGCCCTCTGGGGTGCCTGGTGCCTGGCGCAGAGTGGGACATGTGTTTGACCTCCATTAGTGTCTGCTTAGTGAATGAATGAATGAATCTCTGAAGCGATAGAGGCATTGCCAACCCCTGCCTCACAAAGGGGTTGCCTTTTCTGTCTTGTGGGGGGAAATCCCTGGCCCACCGGCGGCAGCCTGACCCCCAGAGAGACTGGAGGGAGGTGCCCATTTAGTCGTGAATCCCGATACGAGCCATGGGAGGATCCAGAATATTCCCTGCATCCAAGGTGCTGGCAGACAGGTAAGGACGATGCCCCCCTTCTCATAAGTCATCGTAATGAAGGGAGAAAGGGCCGCGCGTCCTCCAGGCTGGAGCGGGGAAAGATTTGTGCAGGTGTTGGCGGTACCACGTTGGCTTTCTAGGTAGCTCCCGCAAACAAGCTTCCAAATCGTTCTCTAAAAGGAAACGTGATTGCAAACAGGTGTCTCGAAAATGCATAATATGGCCTACTGTTTCTGAGAAACGTTTTACAAAAAAAAAGACTAGGAGAGCAGTCGGGTTGGGGTAGTGGAAAAGATCAGAGAAGCGGTGTAATCGGGGTATTCTTATGAGGCTGCCAAGGCATTCAGAATCCTAATGCAGTGTCCTCATCTTCAAGACCATGTATGCTGTTCTTTGATGGCAAAGACGCCTTCTTCAAGCAACGGAAATTAATTGGAGGGGCTGTTTGGTTCCATCTATCTTTTTTTTGTTTGTTTTGGCAAGTTGGAAAGGCTGGTGTATACTCTGCCTGCCCATCCAACATTCATTAATATGGAAAAGAAGCATACATTGGGTATCTATTATGGGCTCGCCCCTGTGCTAACAATCTCAGTCATTCATTCATTGGTGTATATAGGAATATCATACTTTTGGGCTTCAGGGGTTGCTGGACAGAAGGGACTTTTGAGTGGCCAATCATCATAATTCCACAGACCTTGCCAGTGATTGGCTTAAGAATGGTCTTGTGACTCTATTGGGGTTGGGGATCATTGAAGGCACGTCTTCTGAGTCTCTGGAAGGAGTTTCTTAGGAGTGTTCTCCTGGGTGATGAAAGTGTTTTGAAACTTGATACTGATGGTGATTGCACAATTTTATGAGTGTGCTAAATGCCACTGGATTGTACCCTTTGAGATGCTTCACGTTGTGAATGTGAGTTTCACCTTAAGAAAAAATAAAGGCCAGATGAGGTGGCTCATCCCTGTCATCCCAGCAATTTGAGAGGTGGAGATGAGAGGATTGCCTGAGCCCAGGGATTCAAGATCAGCCCGGGCAACTTGGCAAGACCTCATCTCTATCATAAATAAAAAAATTAGCCAGGCATAGTGGCACACGCCTGTACTTCCAGCTATTTGGAAGGCTGAAGTGGAAGGATCACCTGAGCCCAGCAGGTCGAGGCTGCAGTGGCTATGAGTGTGCCAGTGCACTCCAGCCTGGGTGAGAGACTGAGACTCTAACTCAAAAAAAAAGGAAAAATGAAAAAATAAACCTGGAGACCAAGAGGGGTCCTTTGTTTTCCTGGCCTTCTCTACTGTTGTGTGAGGACACAAGCCCGGAGCACCAGCAGCCTTCTTGTAATTGTGAGGGCACCCAGCTGGAGACAAGAATTGGCGTGCTGAGAATGGCTGAGCAGGGAGATGGAGACACTTAGCTTTGATGGCGCAAGGGAGCTGGTGAACTAGCCAACCCTGGGCTGTTCTTATCTCTGGATATGTTAGGTGGTATGTTAAATGCCTGGATTATTAGAGCTATGTGGAGTCAAGTTTTGTCCAGTGTTGGGTTCCTGGCAAAAGAAAGCATCTCGATTGTACAGGGTCTGGTCTGTTTCCTTCACTCCAAGGGGACAGGGACCTTGGCTCTGTCTAGCACCCTGTTCCCACTGCCTATATTTATGCCTAACATGTAGTAGGTCCTCAACAAATCTTTGGAGAGTAAATGGCATTTTACCTAAACAACTTCATTGAGTTTCTAATAACTTGGTGACATAGAGAGTTCTGCATGATTTTGAAGCAGAGGAAGCCTCGTCTCCAAGAGATCAAACAACTTGCCCAAAGTCACAGAGGGACAAGTCCAAGTCTGTCCCACCACAATGCTTCTTCTTTTCCCATATGCCCTGTGGCCTTCAAGTGCAAGAGCATCAGTGACACCGGGCAGCAGCCTCTGTCTGTGAAACTCACTGTGCAACTAGAGAAAGGATCCAACTTTGTGAACGTGAAGCTTCCAAGCTTCCACTGCTGTGGTGTTGCTGACCTTCTGATGCCTTTAACCTTGACCTTCCTGTGGGATGTTCGCTGCATGCAGCCCTGTAAGGAAAGGCAGAGGTGGATCGTGCCCATTTTAGAGAAGAGGCTGACCTATCAAGAGCAGGAATATAGAAGCAACTCCCCTCCCCATTGCTGTGAGACTCCAAAGTTGTCTGTGAGCTGTAGGATGCCATGTGTGGTACATCATTATTGCTGGAGCCTTGGGAAGCAGATTTTGAGAATGAGATGCTCCTAATTGCAGCAGTAGCCAGCAATGATTAGACACCTACTGGGTGCTCCATTAAGCACATTACACTAATTTTCTCCTTTAACTCCTGTAGTGCTACTCAGTAGATACTGCTACTCTAGATTACACTGGAGACAATGGAAGCCCAGAAAGATGGAGGGCCAGGACTGAGCCCAGGCAGTCTGGCTCCAGTCTGCCTTGGTTGCGAGGTTAATCTGCTCACCTGGCCCTGAATCTTTGGTGGATCACTGTGGTCCCGGGGCCACTGCCAGTCGAGTAGGAAATGATGACCTTTCCCCTTTCATCCAGGGAGACCCCAAAAATGCTCCCCAGATGGCTGTGCCCCCTGGAGGAATTTGGGCCCTCGTCCCTCTGCCTGTCCTTCTCCAGCACAGTTTTGCTTTTTAATTTTTTGTGTGTGTATGAGTTGTAGTCTCACTGTCACCCAGGCTGGATTGTAATGGCATGCTCACAGTCACCACAGTCTCAACCTGCTGGGCTCAGGTGAAACTTCCACCTCAGTCTTCTAAGTAGCTGAAACCACAGGTGTGTACCACCATGCCTGGCTAATTTTTTTATTTATTGTAGAGATGAGGTCTCACCGTGTTGCCCAGGCTGGTCTCAAACTCCTGGGCTCAAGCAATCCTCCTGCCTCTGCCTCCCAAAGTGCCGGGATGACAGGCATTAGCAGCTTACTTTTTATTGTTACAGATGACTCGTCATAAGAATTGCCCTGCCAGGCACAGTGGTTCACACCTGTTATCCCAGCATTTTGGGAGGTCGAGGTGGGAGAATCACTTGAGCCCAGGAGTTCCAGACCAACCTGGGCAACTTGGCAAGACCTCGTCTCTACAAAAAATCAAATAATTAGCTGCGTGTGATGGCATGTGCCTGTGGGCCCAGCTACTCGGGAGACTGAGGTGGAAGAATCACCTGAACCCAGGAGGTCAAGGCTGCGGTGAGCACGATTGTGCCACTGCCCTCCAGTCTGGGCAACAGAGTGAGACCTTGACTCAAAAAAAAAAAAATCCTATTCTCAAAGGCACATACCCTCCTTGGGGATGGGAGGATTCTTCCTCCTGATTTACAGTGGAGTTATGGGGTATGTCCCAGTTAAACCCATTGTAAGTTGAAGATATTATAAGCCACTAATGCATTTAATACACCTAGTCTACTGAGCATCAAAGCTTAGCCTCACCTCCCTTCAACGGGCTCAGAACACTTCCATCAGCCTACAGTTGGGCAGAAACATCTAACTGAAAGCCCATTTTACAATAAGATGTCAAATATCTCATGAGATTTATTGAATACCATACATTGCCTCAAAATGGCATTAGTCTTGGATGATCACAAAGTTGGAACATCATGGTCGAACCATCAGCAGGTGGGGACCATCAGATAAGTCATCACCTTGGTTAACAGATGGTGAAGGTGTGGCGGGAGAGAGTTGAACATCCCTCCCCACGCACACAGGGCTCAGGGCTGCCGCCGGGGTGGAGGGTGCACGTCCTGGAGCAACCTCGAAAATAACATCAGTGGAAATCCAGGTGCCACGAATATAGGAGGCAGATTTTCTCCTGTAAACAGCTGGGAAGGTACACAAACGCCTCCTACCCCCAAAGTGCAGAGACACAGACGGCCACCGTGTACCATGCACCTGCAGAAGACACGGGAGGACAGTCCCTGCCCCCCATCCCCAGTGTCTGCTGCGGGACTGAAGGGACCAAGCAGGAGGGAGACAGGCAATGCCCTGATGGAGACCCTGCCTGCCACGGGGGGTTTAGAGCAAGGACTCTGATGGCAATGTCAGGCCAGCTTCGATACAGGGGAGTGACGCCCACTGCAGGCGAGTGACAGCCCTGACACAGGTCGGGGTGGATCTGTCAGAACGGGGCCAAGGTGGGTGTGGAGCAGCAGGGGTGGCCCCCACACGGGTGGCGGAAAGCCATCCAGAACAGTGGCAGGGCTCACCTGACCAAGCCAAACAGGGGTTTCTTCCTCACTCCCACATCCCGGGAGGCAAGACTGCCCTTGACACAAGCTCCCATAGGAGCCACTGGTTACTTCAGGTCCACAGTTATGCTGCGCAGTGATCTCAAACTCTGCACAGTGGTCTTGATGGTCTACATTCAGTCCTTAGTCAATATCCTTTGCCCCGTGCAAAACCCAGAGCTTTGAAAATCACTCCTGGCTCATGAGGGAGAGGCTGTCCCACCAGGCAAATGCTACAGCATCACAGCCCAGTGGTTTCCACACCCATCCAGCTCTGGTGGGCATGTGAGTTGCTGCGAGCCAGCTGGAAGGCCACTGAGCTACGTGGACCAGATGCCTTTTCACTCCCTCACTTGGCCATTCTTATTCTGAAACACATACAACTTATCCAGACTATGGTGACACTTCATGCACACCCTGCAAAACAGCAACTTCCGGAAACTCATTATCTCTCCGACGGCAAGGGAGTACTTAGAAGGAGTGGCGTGTCCACTTAACGGAGCTGCTGGGAATGACACATGCGGAGACTGAGTAATGTGGACGTGCTTCCAGTGTGGGAGGAAAACGTCCTCAAAGGGAACGCACACTGATTACAATCCACATAACTAATAATAACCCCATATGCTAGAGCAAAGTTGGCACCTGGGTCATGTCTGCAATGATCTGAATGTAAGCATGCTGGTCACCTTGTAATCTGCAGGTGTTGCTTTGCACAAAGGAGGAGTCCCCAGGTGTGGGAGCCCCAGAGGGTGGGCACTGGGAGCCTGCCTCCTCTGCCTGTGGCATTCAGGTCTTCTCCACAGACTGGGCCAGAGGGGAGATCACTGCAGGTGAACATGGCACTGCATTCAAGCAGTGGCTGACCCGTCATCCTGGTGTCCAGGTGACCGACCGTCACATAGAGTGGAGACCAAGCGTGTTCTCCGCCTGTCTCAGCAGAAACCCATGTGGCAGCCTCCCCACTGGCTGGCCGCACCTCCCTTGGGCATCTCAGGTTGTTTCTGCTCTCAGAGGGGTGGTAGTGAGGCATTTTCACCATCTTAACATCCAAGGCATCCAGTGTGGACATCGCCCAGGGCAGCGCTGAAACATGTCAGGTGCCACATGTCTTCGAGCTGGCCTGGCTGGTGAGCACCCATGAGATGTGCCCATGGGACCCCAGGAAGCATGGATGTGGATTCGACAGGCAGGGCAAAGCCAGAGGAACAGAATGCCCATGTGGGTCAGGTAACCTGGAGAAGGCTGCACGACCCACCCCGGGAAGTCTAGAGGGCGACCCATCAGGACACTAGCAAGGAAGAGGGAAAAGGTTCTGGGCTCCTGGAGACAGATGCCCTAACAGCACCCCCAGAGTTGGTATAGAGAACGTTGGCGTGTGCTACAAAATCCTTGAACAATGACCATGCCACGTACAGGACGACACATAGCAACCTCATGAACCCCTCAGATACTGGCTGAGCTCCCAGCACGAACTAGACTCTGTGCTAGAAACAAGAAGACACATCGTCAGGCCCTGACCCCAGGCACTCCTGGTCCAGTTCCACAGCTGCCTCCTTGCTCTGTGCTGCAGCCACCCAGCTTTCCTCCAGCCTCCAGCCACCACAGATACTTCACACGTGCTACCCCTTCTGCCAGGAGCATTCCTCCTTCCTCTCCTCTGATCTACTTGACTCATGGTTCACGTCTCAGCTCAACTCCCAACCCCACCAGTCCTAGGGTTCTATATACTCAGCACTCCTTGAATCCTCTCTTTCTAGTACATCTCAGCTATAATTTTAGGTGTAAACCATGTGATGGGCTTAATGTCTGGCTTCCCTGCTAGACTGTGAACTTTATGAGGATGGGGCTGGGTGTTCTAGCTCAACCTTGTGCTGCCAAGGAATGGCACAGGCATGCATAGCTGATACTGGACAGGTATTATGGGTGGATGAGTGGATCAGTGGGTAGGTGGGTAGATGGGTAGATGGATGGGTGAAAGATGGATCAGTGGTTGGGTAGGTGGATGGAGGTGGGTGGATTGTGGATGGATGTTGGGTGGATAGGTGGATGGGTGAATGGATGGATGGATGGGTGAGTGGACCAATGGGTGAGTGGGTAGATGGATGGGTTAGTGGATTGGTGGATGGGTGGATGGGTAAGGGGATCAATGGATGAGTGGATGGATGGATGGATGGATGAGTGGATCAGTAGATGGGTGTGTGGATGGGTGGATGGATGGATGGATGGATGGATAAGTGGATCAATGGGTGAGTGGGTGGATGGATGGATGGATGGATGGTTGGATGGTAGATGGATGGGTGAGTGGATTGGTGGATGAGTGAATGGCTAGATGGGTGAATGGATCAGTGGATGGGTATGTGGATGGATGGGTGGGTGAGTGGATCAATGGGTGGGTGGGTAGATGGATGGATGGATGGATGGATGGGTGGGTGGGTGGATGGATGGATGGATGGGTGAGTGGATCAATGGGTGAGTGGGTAGATGGATGGGTTAGTGGATTGGTGGATGGGTGGATAGGTAAGGGGATCAATGGATGAGTGGATGGATGGATGGATGGATGGATGGATGGATGGATGGATGGATGAGTGGATCAGTAGATGGATGTGTGGATGGATGGATGGATGAATGGATGGATGGGTGGGTGGGTGAGTGGATCAATGGGTGGGTGGGTAGATGGATGGATGGATGGATGGGTGGATGGCTGAGTGGATTGGCGGACGGGTCAATGGGTGGATTGATGAGTGGATGAGTGGTTGGATGGACAAATAGGTGGATGTTTGTGTGGATGGAGGATGAATGAGTAGATGGGTAGGTGAGTGGATCACTGGGTGGGTTGACGGGTGGATGAGTGGATGGGCGGATAAATGAATCATGAAAAGAACGCGTTTCAATGGGGGAACCGTGTAAGCTTGGTTGTCGGGAGGGGGCTGGCTGAAATGACCCTGGAAGGGGCAGGAGGCTGACTGAGCGGAGGTTGGCCAGTCATGCTGAAAGCAATGACAAGTCAGGGCAGGGTCCCACATAAAAGATGAACAAGCTTCGTTCAGGGTTAGAGGCCGAGGAGAAGGGACAGCCAGGGGACAGCAGGTAGGAGAAGCGGGCTACATGTCTCCAGGTGTCTGTCCCTCCTCTAGACTTCAAGCTGGCCCACCCACTCCATGCCAGACTGCCCGTGACGAGTGCTGCAGCACTGCAGACGCCGAGCTGCCATGCTTTCCTGGCCCTGACCTGCACCTGCACTGATGCCAGGCCCTGACTCTGTGTTGGCCGCTGGTGCTCCCTGGAAAGCCAACACTGGGCTCCGGCTCTGCCTACAGTCTTGGCCTGAACTCACTGTCAGGGTCTTGGGTGGGTGCCCTGGTCAAGTCCCTGCCAGCCGTGGAGCCAGGAGCTGGTAGAAATTATAGAAGAGAATCCTCTGTGCCCCACAGACTTGAGTCAGAGGATCAGGGAGCGGCTGACTCTTGCATGTGGCCGGGACCAGGGGCTGAGAGATCTGGCTTTCTCTTCCCAGGGCCTCAGAGTCCTAAAGGCACATCCGTAGAGGAGCCAAACCACAAACACACTGGAGCTGGAGCTGGCAGAAAGCTATGTGGGTCTGTGAGGACTATGACAACGCGCCCAGGTTGGGTGTCTACACAGCTGAAACCAGTTTTCTCACAGTTCTGGAAACCAGAAATCAAAAGTCAAGGTGTCAGCAGAACTGGATTCTTCTGCAACCTCTTTCCTTGGCTGGTGGATGGCCGTCTTCTCTCTCTGTCCTCACACGGTTGTCCCTCTGTAACCGTCTGTGCCCCAGTTTTCTCTTCTTATAAGGACACCAGTCTCACTGAATAAGGGCCCACCCTCATGCCTTATTTTACCTTCATCGCCTCTTTAAAGACCCTGTCTCCAAATACAGTCACATTCTAAGGTGTCTGGGGTTAGGATTTCAGCATATGGATTTGGGGGGACACATGTCAGCTCATGACAGCAGCTTAGGGGTCTACAGACAAAGCTCTTTCTGCTCCGTGTTACACAGACCATAACCCAACACCCACACTGCAGTGGAGAAAGAACCCCACTCCCGTCCAGTGGGATCACCTTCCGGGGAAGCACAACAGAGGACACCTGCCCCTCTGTCCCTACCATAGCCCTCCAGCCCTCAGCTACCCTCGGGGGCTAATTGCTCAGCGGAGAAGTCACGGTGGGCAAGAAGAGGCTGTGAACAGGCTTTGAGCTCCCCCAAGATAGGGCGTCCCCAGCCCGAGCTTATCAGCATGCCATGGGGTCAGCGTCTCATAATTGGAATGACATTCCCAGCGTAACTCGGCGGTGCGCCCGCCCTTCAGTTCACGCCTGCCTGCCGGGGCTCTGGTTGGCTGCTTCTGAAAAACAAGAAATTCCAGTAAGGGATTAATGATTTCATTATACATAGGGCTTGGAAATGTAAAGGTTATTAAGAAGGGGAAAAGATACATGCTAATAAAAGGCATGCTTTTCACAACAGAATACAGATTCATTGTTGGTGCTGCCATGAAGTTTTCCAAGTTGGTTCAAAAGAACCACTTGGGTCGCGCGGTCTGGCTGCCTTGGTGATGGGCTCAGCAAGGGCACTGTCTGGGGATGCTCATCTCCCCCTCACCTGGAACACGCTCCTTCCTGGTAAATTGCGAATGTAGGAAGAGCACACCAAGGCTTGGGAAGCCATGAGACACCACCAGGCCCGTAGGCAGGTCTGACTCTTGGGGCAACTGTGGGCCCATGAGTGAGAGAACCAGGGCATCTTAGAGCTGGAAAGAAGCTGGGGCTCCAGGAAGAAATGTGAGCTATTCCAGGCCAAAGTCAGCGCCTTCCCACCCATGGGAATGAGAATGTCACCCTGAGCTCAGGTCACAGCTATGTCTGTGAACTTGGGCTCAGCCTCTGGAGGGTACTGGGATGGCACTGTCCTGCATGCTGGTATGTCACGGGGTGCTGTGTTCACGTGACGTTGTGTCATCTTGGCAACCATCGCCATTTCCTCATTTCACAGAAGAAGAAACAGAGGTTCTGAGAGCTTAATAAACATGCCTGGGTCACAGAGCTAACGAGGGGCAGAGTTAGACTTCAAACCCAAGGCCAGGGTTCTTTTCATAGGAGGGTGGGAGAACTCAAAGGACAAAAGCTTGTTCTCCCACTTAGACTGGACTAGAAGCTTCTGGAAGACAGGACCAAGTCTCCCCCCATGGTCCTCAGACATGGCACTCCAGCCTGAGATGCTTCACAACGATCTGGGTTGTGTTGTTAAGTCAGTCTCCTCGGTTAACTAACCAGCAGTGTCCATATTTCTCTCCTTATGCCACCAGCCCACCTGCTGTCCGGGCAAGGGGCACCTTCACAGTGCTTCCTAGGTGGTTAACTGCTCTGCCCCATCATTGAGGGGTGGGTGGGGCAGGTCGTCCCATCTATCCCACCCCTCTTATCTCTTAGTTCAATGATTCTTGAAACCTTGAATGAAGAAGTCCTGACTGGCTGTGACAGCAGTCCTGGGTCCCAAGGGTCTGGGTGGGTATCCTAAGGCAGTGGTCCCCAACCTTTATGGCATCAGGGACCGATTTTGTGGAAGACAACTTTTCCACAGACAGGGTGGAGGAATCCCCAGGCATTAGATTCTCCTAAGGAACATGCAGCCTAGATCCCTTGTGTGCGCAGTTCACAATTGGATCTGCTTTCACCTCCTGCTGTGTGGCCTGGCTCCTAACAGGCCATGAACCAGGGGTTGGGGACCCTGGCCCTAAAGGTTGGGTGTAGGGCAGATGACACTCTTGAGAGTGTAGGGAGGAAAGCCCAGCCAGGGGAGGCAGGGAGGCTGAGGCCACACCTCCCTGCTCAGCCGGCTAGCTCAAGGAGGGACTACTACCCTGCATGCTGCGGACCCCTGAGCCTCGTTTTTTCATTTGCAAAGCGCTGATAGCGGTTCACTTGTAGGGTTGCTATGGAGATAAACCAAGAAAACACCTGCAGGTGTCTGACACACAGAAGGCGTTCACCCTGCGTTCTCTAACACTAGTCGTGTTGTTACCAAACGTGCATTTTCCATTCATAACAGCAAAAACACAGGACCAACCCAGGTACCCATTAACAGCGGACCGGATGGAGATTATGTGGCGCGCATACACCATGGAATACTACTCAGCTGTAAACAGAGCAAAGCCAGGCCCTGGGCAGCACCATTGATGCCACTGGAGGCCATTCATCCAAGCAAATTAACACAGAAACAGGGACCTGAGTGGTGCATGTTCTCACACATGAGGACTAAACACTGAACACTCACACGCACGCTGAGGGGAACAACAGTCACCAGAGACTCCCAGGGGCAGGAGGAAGGGAGGGGACAAGGGTTGAAAAGCCACCCACTGGGTACGAGGCTCACTCTCTCAGGGACGGCTCAGGAGAGGCCCACACCTTACCGTCATGCAATACACACCTGCACATGGACCCCCGAATCTTAAACATTTAAAATTTTCTAAAATGTGCATTTTGTGGTCAGGTCATCTGTATCCTTTGTTTGTTTGTTTTTTCACCAGTTTTCGTGAAGAGACATTTAGAAACCTGGGCGCCCCCAAAGCAGATCTCAGGTGGGACCACGATCCCAGGAGGTGGTCAGGCCTGCAAGGTGGCCTGTCCCTCAGGGCGGTGTCCCCTGGCCAGCTTCAGACCACCGTGGGTTGGCCCTGCCAGCTGCCTCCTGGGGAAGGGGCTTGGGCAGGGGGAAAAGAAGCCGGCAGAGTCATGAGGGACCAAGGCTCAGAGTTAAGGCCGGGAGCTGGTGGGCAAAAGCCTGGGAAGGGCACTGGGGAAGGAGAGAGTGCGTCTACAGTGGGGAAGCTAGTGAGGAAGTCTCCATCGAATTAGGCCGGCTGCCTGTCCCTCAGGCAGAGTGTCCTTGGCAAAACTTTTTGCAAGTTTTCTGTCATTCAGTTGACCTCTTAATTAGGCAAATAATAATGATACTTCAGGAAAGTCAAAAGAGGACAGAAAAGGGGAGAGTGACAGATTGGGACCAGGGAAGGGAGGGCATTCTGATTCCCAAGTGGCGAGAGGGGGGCAAGGGAGGAGGCCTGGAAGGAGGCCAACCGCGGCCTTGGCTCCGTCCAAATGTCTGGGCATCTGCTCCTCTCCCAGCCTCAGTTTCCTCATCTGTGCATGGTGCTCCTTCCTCACAGGCTGTGGAAGGATGAGGTGATGGGAGCCCAGGAGGCCCAGCCCTGCTCGGCTGGCCAGGGAGGGTCTCCCCACAAAGGTTCTTCCTGCACTCACCGTCCGCCACGCTCTCACCTGCTCTCCTTGTTACTGGGGTCCTCCTCATTAGCTGGAAGACCTGGCCCTGCCCTCCAGGAGCCTCCAGTCTAAGTGGGACACAAGCCTAACGCACTAGCACCCCTGCATCCCCCTGTTTCCAACACGGCCTCCTTACCAGGAGCTGCCTTCTGGATACAACCTGGAGAAGAGGCCTTGTTCTTGGACACATGTGTAAAGGGGGCGGCCAAGACAAGAGTTGGGGGTTGCAGGGAAGGTGGGGGGACTGGACCTCAGCTCCCTGGGAGCCCTGCTTTCCCGACCACAGGCTGGGCACTGGCATTCTTCCTGTTGGCCAAGCTCCAGGGGTTGGAGACAGAGGCCCTTTGCGTCCCCTTGGCCTCTCCTCACAGCCCAGCCTGTGGAGGTCTGGTTTGCTCTCCTGAACCCTCCAGCCGCCCAGGTAAGAGGCACTAGGAGCCAGCCCCCACCCCTACCCTGCATACCCTCCAAACTCCCTCCCCGGCCTCTCCCCACACAAGCCCAGAGGCCAAAGTCCCCTCCATAGCTTTCATTCCTCCAGGCTCCCCTGCTCCCACCGCCTGGAGGACAGGGCTCCAAGACCGAGGTGGGGGATCAGGAGACACTGAACCTCTCTGATCAAGGTAAATAATATTTCAAAGCAATATTAGGCCACATGTGATATTAAAAAAATCCACTGCATTCCTTTTAGCTTACTATTTATGTATTTATTTACTTATGAGTCAGGGTCTCGCTCTGTTGCCCAGGCTGGAGTGCAGTGGCGCAATCACAGCTGACGGTAGCCTCAAACTTCTGAGCTCAAGCAACCATCCTGCCTCAGCCTCCCTGTAGCTGGGACTACAGGTGCGTGCTATCATGCCTGGCTAATTTTTTTGATGTTTAGCAGAGATGACGTCTTGCCATGTTGCCCAGGCTGGTCGTGAACTCCTAGACTCAGGTGATCTTCCTGCCTTAACCTCCCAGGCATGAGCCACTGTACCCAAGCTAACTTTCAAATATATTGCTTTGAAATACTATGGATCTTGGTTGCTGAATTCTGGGCACCCCTTTAAATTTGGGACACCAAAGTAAGTGACTAACTTCACATGAATCTAGTCCTCTGAGGCCCTCCCTGACCAGGTCCAGCCCCGCATGGGAGCCTCCTCAGGGTCGGGTGCTGACAGCACAGGTGTGACACCTCGGGCTCCAGAGATACTTACTGGAGGGACGGGTACTGTGACTCAGGAAGATGTCTCTTACCTCAGCTGCCCCTTTACACATGTGTCCAGGAATAAGGTCAGTGCCCTGGGATATGTCCCAGAGGCAGCCCCTGGTGTCACCTAGGCCTTGCAGGGGGTGTTAGCAGGGAGGTGGGGGAAGGGCCCCAGGAGTTAAGCTTGTATTTCCACGTGGACTGAAGGCTCCCTGAAGGCAGGGCCAGGTCTCCCCTGCCATTCCCACATGCTTCTCAGCAACTTAGTGTTGGAGGTGACCGAGACCAGCCTCCTGGGACACCAGCTCCAGAGCGCCGTGACGGAGTCCACAGGCTGTCGAGGGGGAAGTCCTTCCAGCTTCCTGTGATGCATGCAAGCCTACTTCAGCTGCTTTGTGAGTTCCTGGCTCATGGCAGTCCCTTGGCCTTCCTGAGCCTCAGTTTCCGTCTGTTGGATGAGGCTGAAGTTTACCCTGTGGGCCTGTGTGCGTTTAAGGGGCTGGTGCGCTGTGTCTAGTTGAACCCTGGTGTCACCGAGTGTCTGGTGGCCAAAGAGGTGGGCACCTGTGGGGCGTGGCCTCACCCCTGCTTGCTGCCTCCAGCCTGGTCCCTGCCGGTGTCTGGGCCTGAGTGAGGAGAGGGGAGGGGGCATGGCTGGAGCCCTGTTGATGCTGTAAGGAGGTCCCTGCAGGGAGGGACCGCAGGCTTTCCCAGAAACCTTGCTCCAGTGGGAACTGGGCCACCAGAGCCCCGACCCTGGGTGTGCTATGGCATTAGGGGGCATCCCCTGAAGTCTTGCCCTTAGGAGGCAAGAGATGAGGAAAAAGGGGATCCCCCCCCAGGCAAATCCACATCCTTGAGAGGAGGAAAGCACTCGGAGTGATGCCGAAGGGAATGGCAGCTGGAGTTTTGGAGACGTGGAAAGGCATTTAGGGCCCAGCTCAGGGGTGAGGTGCTGATTCTGTGAATAGCAGCAGTACAGGAGGTTGGAGAGGCTGCAGAGGCCATCTACAGAGGCCCCGTGTGCCAAGTGTAGGAGTCTAGACCCCCACGGGCAAAGGCCACCTCCAGGGGAGGGCAGAGCCTGCTCTAGAGAGCACTGGGGACACACTGCAGGCCCCTGGGGCAGGGTGGCCAGTGCATGGGCCGGGATGGGGGTGGCAGCAGGGAGCACGGGCCACCACACAGCTCCTGAAGGTGACACGAGAGTGTGGCTCCTGTCACCGTCATCACAGAAGCAACCTCGCCAGAAATCAACCCAGGAAACTCCTTCCTCCCCAGAACTCGGGGCCATCTGGCACCTCCCGGTCAGCCTGGGCTTGGTCACAGCCTGTGACAGGATGCTCTGGCCACCAAAGCTGCCAGACCCCAGAGGCAGTTTGGGTTCCTCTTTGGGCTGAGGTACTTCAGTTTGCAATATTCAGTCAATAAACCAGTTCTGCCCCTTTGAAATGTCCGGACATCCAGCCTCTCCCTCGGGGAGTTTGACCTGCTTGACGCTGGTTGTCCTGAGCGCCCCCCCCATCTCCTAGATAGAGTTGGGGTCCCAGCTTCCAGGGGGGACCTTGCAGACCCCAGGCTGCCTCTTTGCATGCTTTCACCAAGCACCATCTGCGTGCCAGGAAGTCGGGCCTCTCCCACCACCCTGTCTGAGGTTAAACCCCCCAGCAAGCATGAGACATTGGGCTTATCACCCTCATCTTACAATGGAAAAAACCAAAGCTCCAAACTGTGAAGGTTGCCCAAGCTTTCCCAGGAAGTCAGTCATCAGAAAGAGGCTGGAACTCAAGTCTTGATCTCATACCTACAACCTTTTCTGAAGAAGTCCCGGGAGTCTGTGTGGGGAGCTGGTTCTGTTCAGGGAGCTGGTTCTGTTCTGAGCCCATAACCTGCGGCGTCATTCTCATACAAGTCCCAGGGGAGAAGCTCTGTAATCCTGCCCATCCCGCAGAGGAGAGGCCTGGGACTCAGAGAAGCCACACAGATGGTAAAATGCATACTTGTCGGGGTCTGCTCCGGTGAGAGCCAGAACCAGGCTTTCGTGGTCCTTGCAGGACACTGTCCACCACTCCAGAGACATGACGATGCTGGCTTCAATGCCTTTGCCCGGGCAGTGGCCTGGTACCCCAACTGTCAATGCTCCCAACTTTCCTTGGAAACCCCCAGCCATCTTTGCAGCTCACCTTCAGGGAGAGGCTGTCAGGCCCTTTAACAGCAGCCAGAGAACCTGACTGGCCTTCCTCATGCCTGGGGTCAGGCGCACAGCACACTCCCAGCTAGCCATGAACAAGGCAATGATGAGCTGATCGCCCTTGACTCCAGTTGGGTACAGTGGCTCTTGCCTGTCATCCCAGCACTTTAGGAGGCCGAGGTGGGAGATTGCTTGAGCCCAAGAGTTGGAGACCAGCCTGGGTTACGTAGCGAGACCAGAAACATTAAAAAATTAGCTGAAAAAAATTAGTGAGCCAGATCATGCCGCTGTACTCCAGCTTGGGCAACAGAGTGAGACCCGACTCAAAACAAAAAATAAAAACCAAAAATACCCTTTGGTTCCAGAACCTCAAGTGAGCCCTGACCAGGGATAACCTCAAAGGCAGCTCTGGCGAAGGCATGGGGGCAAACGGGGCCTCTCCATCACAACCACAAAAGAGGAATTCTCTCGAATGGCCCAAGCCCAGGCCCTCTCTTGGCAGCTGTCACCACCCAGTGGCTGGCGTTCAGTCCCTGACCACAGAGGGCCACACTGTGGCCTGTGTGTGGTAGAGAAGGGACAAGCCCAGAGACGGAGTGGGACGTGCCCACGGTCCCCTGAGGGTTTGTGGCAACCAGACCACGTCAAAAACCCAGACTTAGCTTCTCGCCTTATCAACTCCCAGAGTCTGCAGACGGGGTTGGTTTGTTCGATTTTGGGGGGTCCAGTCCCCTGCACAGGCCACCGACCTACCTGCCACGGGCTCCTCAGACCCTCACACTCTCTTCTGTTCATAAGTTTACTTGTAGCTTAGACGGTGGCCCTGCCGCTGAGGGTGCAAAGCCCAGCACGGCCTCCTTGGCCAACCAAGGCCCGGAGACAGGAGTGTGGGATGGGCCAAGCCAGGGTGGGAGGAACTGCAGAGGTTACAGTGATGACAGTCACTTGCTACGTGGATGCCTTACTTTGTGGTTCCTCCTCTCCAGCTAATCGTCCACACTTCGCTGGCTCACAAATATTAAGGCCAGCTCCCTGCTAGAGCAGCTCAGAGTGGAAAGCCAGGGTCTCCAGGGGAGAGAGAGGATGTGTCAGGGCCCGGAAACCCTGCAAGGGAAGCCATTACAGGCACCTGTTTTCCCAGAATGGAGACACTAGGCTAGGCTCAGACTGGCAGGGTGACTCGAGGCAGAAGGTTCAGCCTCTCTGGGCTTCAGTGCCCTCATCTGTAAAATGAGGTAGCAATAGCAACCTTGTGGGTGGTTGTGATTTGTGAACCAATGTATAGATGGCACACCTATCCTGTGTGTACCTGTAGGGACCACTCGGATCCTCCTCCCTGCCTGACAAGGAACCCAAGCCTGCCCTTGGAGAGCGCCAGACCTGGTTTCTAGGACCATTGACAGAGGAAGGAGGATCCCAAGGCTCTGAGGAAGGGCAGGCCAGGTGGGAAGACTCATGAACGGAGGCCAAGCAGTGGCATCTGGTCCAGCCTAGTGACTTGCTTGGCTGATGTGATGAGGCAGAAGTGATGTTCCAAAGCTGGGTTCCACCTGGGCCTCTACGGATGCTCACCCCAGGAGCCCTGGGCCTCCGTGGAGGGGGCCTGACTCCACTCGTGCCAGGGAAGCCACACGCGGGCATTCTGGTCCAGCCTGGCCACTCTCTTGGTGTCCTTTCCTTCCAGAACACCTGTCCCCCTGCTCCCTAACACCAACGTTCTTCAGTGGGGCCTCCCTGCCTCTGGCTCCTCACTCCCCTCACCCCTGCCTGCCAAGGCGCTGCCCCAGCCCCTCCGGAGAGGCCTCCCCCTCCTCCCCGCCTCTACTCCTGCCCTGAACCACAGGGCAGGCCATAGTTTTAATGTGGAGAGGGGGAACACAGAGGAGCATGGGGGCCAGAAGCAGTATCCCCAAGGCTGAGAGTTTTACAACGAGACCCTACACAGAGATGGGAAGACCTGTTGAGGGCAGCGAGGGAATGGCCAGCCTGAGGGTGGAGGGCAGTGGAAAAGGGGTCAGCCTGGGCAGGGGAGGTGAGAACTCAGGGCTCACAGGGACTTCAGAGACAGGGTCATTGTCAGGGGTCCTGGGAGGACGACTTTTCAAGCCACCCCAGGTCCTCAAGTCCAAATATCTGAGAGGTGGGTCCAGGAACCTACATTTTAATCCAGTTCTTCTGTGATTTTCAGGCAGAGATGATCAAGCCCACCCCCTTTATTCTCAAATGAGAAAACTAAGGTACAGAGTGGCTAAGCTTGGGCCCACAGCTGGTCGGTGTGTGGCAGGCTGAGCTAGAAGCCAGACGCTCTGTCCCCCAGCATGTCTGGGGCTCTGTGTTTGTCCCTCCTTCCACCCTGAAAGAAAGTCTGGTCAGGTGTGAGGCCCAGGGGACCTTCGAGACCCCCACACACCGAGGCCATCTGCAGCCCCCACCCTGCCATCTCCCCAGCTCAGCCCATTCAAAGACTGGGATGGGCCTTCCAGACCACAGACAACAGTGTGTGCAATGCTCCTTGGCTTCTCTTAAATGTGTTTCCATAGATCTTCATATATTACACACACACACATACATATATATATATGTACATATAAGTTTATATATATTTATATATATTTTATAGAGTCCAGTCTGGTCTCAAACTCCTGGGCTCAAGCAATCCTCCTTCCTTGACCTCTCAGAGTGCTGGGATTACAGGTGTGAGCCACCACACCCGGCCTAGCATCTACCTTGGCAGAAATATTAGTGGTCAGCTCTGAGTCTTCCCCACCTTGCAGTGTTGCCTCAGCCAGGCCAGGTCTGCCTGGCCCCTCCTCCCGGGGGCTGATGGTGGTGATGGTAGGGGATACAGTTAAAGGCAGCCGCCCTCTACTGGGCACTCCCCCTATACAAGGCCTCTGCAAGCCACCCATGTGAGGTCACGTAGGCTGTGCCAAGGGATGCCACTGATGCTGGTCTTGCCTGTTTGGACACGGCATCCAATCATCCCTGCTGCTCTGCTCCCCAGCCCAGGACTGCCGGGCGCCATGTGGCTGTGCCTGGGAGAAGGGTGCGGTCCCCAGGCCCGTCCAAGGGTCACTCTCCATGTCCAGTTTCCTTCGGGGCAGAGCAGGTTAGAGGGAGGGGCCAGGGCTCCTCTGGGAACCCGTACCCCCCTTCCCCTCCCTGCTCAACCTCTCTCCCTTCTCTCTGTCTCTCTCCTCTCCTCCTTCTCCTCCCTCCCTCTCAACTTCTATTTCCTTCCTTCTCTCTCTTCCTCTTCCTCCTCCTTTCTACCTCCCCACTTTCCCTCCCCACCCCCTCCTCCTTTTTCTCTCCTCTCTGTCTCCTCTTCTCCTTCCCCTCTTTCTCCCTCTCCCCCCACCCTCCTCTCTCCTTCTCCCCACTCCCTCCCTCCCTTCTCTCTTCCCTCCCTGTCTCCCTCCCTCCTCTCTCCCTTCCTCTGTCCCTCCCTTCCTCCTCTCTTCCCCCCTCTCTCCCTCCCTCCCTCTTACTTTGGATTCTGCATTCAGGACTCCTCCCCTCCTCACCCCAAGACTAGAGATCACCCCGCTTCAGGCGGAGATCAAGAGCAGCCAGCAGCACCCCCTCCAGATTGGCTACTTATGACTTTGAAGCTCAAAAGGCCAAGGGCTGTCCCTGTGGACAAGCCTCTGCAGGGCCAGCCTTCCTGCCTCCAAGACGCTCCTGACCCAGAGGGCCTCCTCTCTGCCTGCCCTCATTGCCCTGGGGCCAGTCCAAGGGCCACCTTCTCCGGGAACACCCAGATGGCACCCAGGAGCTCTCAACAGAGGCAGCTCTGTGGTCCACTCACCTTGTTACGTATCGTCTTCCAGGGTGTCCCAAGTGTGTGCATGTATGTGTATGTGCATGCATGTTTGTGCACACGCGTGTGTGCCCATGTGTGCATGTATGTGCACACACCATGCGCCGTGCCTCCTCTGCCCCACTGCACTGCAGGCTGGACATGGCCTTCTTGCTCCAGGGCCGAGCAGAGTCCTGCCATTGTCCTTGGGGGAGAGTGGACCCAGCTGGGACATGGGGCCAGAGCTGGGTTGCTAACCCTGCCTCACTGTGCCATTCTGGGGAAGTTAGCTCTCTCTGGCCTCGGTTTCCTGGTCTGCAGATCAGGGAGGCAGGGCCTGTGTTCTGCAAGCTGCCTCTGGGCAGGCAACTCCTCCAAACACAGCTCCAGGCTGGGCAATTGAGAATTCAAGAAATATTTAGCTGACGGATGTCAGCAAGGCACAAGAGTCACCAAAAGGGACGTTAAGCTTCCAAGAAACACTGAAACCATCCACAGCATCTCTCCGTCTCTCTCTCATGAATTCTCTCAGAGGGCAGAAAGCATAAATAAAGCAGGCAGCCGATTTTTTTTTCTCTTTAAAGTCAAAGACCCATAAATCATGCATGTGCAAGTTCATTTCATAATTAACATCCCTGGGTCTGTGTCTGTGAAAGTCGTGCTTCAGCTGGGCGAGATGTTCTTCTAATTAAAGGCTTATTTTGTGATGGGAATCATTCTGTGGAAGCGACTTTGCTCGCACTGGTTTGGATTTTTTTTTTCTTCTAATGACCCATCGGATCTGCAGAGTGAGTTGTCGAATGGGGCCCACGCAGCTCATTCGATGGGAACACACTCATCCCGGAGTCTCCGTTTTCAAACACAGCCGGGGGCGAGCGTGTCCTCGAGTCACAAAGAGCACACACAGGGTGAGTCTCGCTCTGGAGGGGAAACAGCAGCCGTCTGAGATGACGGCGGTCTGTTGGGACCCTGCCAGGCGCCCCCCACAACCTACTGCACACTCGCTCTCTGGCCCCGCGTGGCGCTGGTTGTCCCGGAGCTTTGGCTCGGTGGCTGGGCCTGCCTGGCAGGGCAGGGACGCACAGTAGGTAAGCCTGCTCACCGCTTTGCTGAGCACCCCCTGGAAGCAAGAAAATTGGAAAGAGACAGCTGGGATGGGGTCTTAACTATTTTAATAATGTTCGGTACCGTGGCTGTTGCCGGGAGATTAGCAGGGAAATGTAACGGTGCGTAATTTTTCCTAAGAATTCCATTAACAAAATCAAATGGGCAGACAGAGGCGGGAGGAAGGGGGAAGGGAGGGTTTCTGGAGGCTTCCTTGGTGGGGGGTTTCTAGGCTCAGAACCTCAGCAAAGGCTCTTGGGTGTGAATCCAGGCTCCCTCAGGCCTCCTGTCTCCTCCCTCGCCCTGCCTGGCGCCCATGTGGAGCAGGCAAGGGAGGGTACAGAGCGCAGAGAGACCTGGGTTCAGATCTCTGGCCTAGCTCTTTCTTGCTGTGTGGCCTCAGGCAAGTGACTTGACCTCTCTAGGTGTCAGCTTCCTCACCTGCTCCTAAGGATGACCACACGGCTATTCTGGGCATCAGAGGCAATAAGGTGTCTGAGCACAGCACCTGACACAAAGTGGCCTTGGTTTAGTCTCCAAATGTCCCCTCTCTGGGCCACCCAGACTCACATCATTCACTTCTCATGCCTCAGTTGCTACATCTGGAGTCTTCTCTCTGCAGGCTGGGCCAGGGCTGGGTGCGAAGGACATTGTAGGAGAAGGGGAGACTCAGTTCCCACCCTCCAGGTGTTTCCAGGGAGTTGGGAGGTCAGGCATGGACGCCCTTTACCCTCCAGCCAGGTGGCAGCTTTATGATCTGAGGCATGTGCTCCCAGCCAGCGTCACAGCAATCTATTTCAAATGCCCTGGGAGAAAGGGGGCTCTCCTACCCATTTCACAGATGAGGAAACCGAGACTCATCTGTCATGCACCTTAGGTCACCCAGCTATCCAGTAGCAGAATTTAACATGGAGCCCAAGTGTCCAGATTTGAAATCCCAAATTCCTTCCCCCAACCCCCTCACCTGTGTCTGCCCCCTCTAGTTTCCGTTATTATTTTTCTCATTTTCTATCCGGTTTTATACCATCAATTAGACTATAAGTTCCTTGAGGGCAGGCATGTATTGTTGCATCTCTGTCTTCCATGAAGCTAGTACTCACACACAGTAGGTTCTCAAGAAAGACGGAACCAAGAGGACAGAGACTGTTTAAGACACCATTTTCCTAATAAATCCAGACTTTCCTGGAGCTGTCCCATTCCCCTTATCCTGTGGTCTTCACACACACACACACACACACACACACACACGCACACAAGCACACACGCACACATGCGAGCGCGCGCGCACACACACACACACCACCGAGGTTGCAACATCTAATAACAACCAGTCTAAAAACATACTAAAAACAGAAAATTTATGTAGCATGACCCAAATTGAATTATACATTACAGCACTATAATTGATTTTTTAGAAGAGAGATTAAATTTATTTTATGCCTCACTAACTAACAGCTAGATTTACCTAATTGCTTGGAGTGCAGAGTTAGTATGATTCATTAAACCCCATACATGCTTGGGTACACTGCGCACTGAGTAAAGCTTCCCTGCTCGCAGCAATTAACGAGGAGAGGAGAAACCCGAGGCCGCACCAGTGATTGGTGAGAACAATGCAGCCTGGAGTTTGCTGTGGGGGTTTTATTAAGTTCTGTGAGCAGAACGCAGATGACATGGCGCAATCTGGTGGGGCTGTTCCAGCAAATCAGAGACGACCAACTCTCTCTGTCTCTCTCTCTCTCTGTCTCTCTCTCTCTGTCTCTGTTTCTCCTCCCCCTCTCTCTTCTTCCATTCCTGTCTCCTGTCTCCATCCCTTCCTCTCTTCTCTTCTCTCTCTCCATCTCTGTCACTGTTTCTCTCCTTTGTCTCCTTCTCCCTCCATGTCTCTGTCTCTCTCTCCTCCCTTCCTCCCTCACTCCGGCCCTCTCCTTTCTTCTTCTCTCCCTCTCTGTCTCTCTCTCCCCTCTGTCTCCTCTCTCCCTGCATTCCTGTCTCCCTCTCTCTCTGTCTCTGTCTGTTTCTCTCTCCCCTCTGTCTCTCTCTCTCCCTCCGTTCTTCCCTGTTCCCCCTCCTTCCCTTCTCCTCTCTCTCTCCTTCTCTGTCTCTATCTGTTTCGCTCTCCTCTCTCTCTCTCTCTTTTTCAACTCTGCTGATAGGGAAGGCAAAATGGTTTAATTACATCAATCATAACAGTTCTTTTAAAAACCGCACCAGCATCTGACAGCATGAAGACGAAGTCAGTCAATCTCACAAAGACCGAGTTTGGGTGGATGAGGGGCGTTCAGTAATTATATACACATTATCCAAAAGGTAGCAATTTAGGGAAACTGAAAAAAATATGCTAATTTTTGATAGCAAGAGAAAATTAGAACTCTCTGAACCATTTATTTATTAATTATTATTAATAATAACGAACATTTCCGAGTGGTGTACATTCAGAGAACAAGTGTGACTTCCTTTAGTGGTGCCATGGTTGTCTGAATGTGTTGACAGGTTTCTAGACTCCACACACACACACAACACATGTACACATGCATGCACACACATGTACAGGTATACAGATTCACGTTCACACTATGTACACACATGTAAGCACACATGCACACATGTGCGCGCATGCACACCATGCACACACATGTAAGCACACATGCACACATATGCACACACACACACGCACACACATGCCCCTTCCTCATTCAAAGTCTCACTTGGATTTCCTGCCCTGACTCCCTAGCTCCCAGGTTTTGACTGTTTATCTACAAAATAGATGGCATCGCCGTGACAGTATCCCACATGAGACTGCAGGCTTTTGTGTGAAGAAAACAGAGAGAGAAATGATCCCACACCCCTCACCAAGTCTCCTGCTGGGGCTTTAGGATTGGAGCAATTTGCTCTGAGAGCAGCACTCAAGAATACAAAAGTGTAGCGATGTCTTGTATCTTCCAGGAATGGACAGTGTGATCAGGGTGGCAGGATGTGCCAGGCATTCATTATACTGCTGGATCCACAACTTCCCTTTCTCAGGAATCTTCCCAGGATTTGTGAGTGGGCACACACTGTCCTGCTAAAGCGACTGGGCCAAGAGTGGACACCTGACCTCAGCTGGACCAATCACAGTCTCTCTTCTGGGCATCTGAAACTGAAATAAGGAAGGACGAAATATCACCTGTCAGGTACAGTGTGCCTGGTGAGGTGGGGGTGCACTTAAAGCCCCGACTTCTTTGTCACTAGACAGTGCATCCATGTAACCAAAAACCACGTGTATCCCCTGAAGCCATTGGATCTTATTTTTTAAGATATTGAAATAAGAGCTGCCTGACTGGGCATGGTAGCTCATGCCTGTCATCCCAGCACTTTGGGAGGCCGAAGCAAGATTGTTTGAGCTCAGGAGTTTGAGACTACCCTGGGCAACTTGGCGAAACCTCACCTCTACAATAAATACATTTAAAAAATGAGCCAGGCATAGTGGTGCATGCCCGTGGTTCCAGCTACTCGGGAGGCTGAGGCGGAAGGATCACCTGAGCCCAGCAGGTCGAGGCTGCGGTGGCCATGATGGTGCCACTGCACTCCATCCTGGGCGACAGAGTGAGACCCCGACTCAAAAACGGATAAATAAAAAGAGCTACAGAGGTTGGTGGCTCTTTGGAGTCAAGGGACACTGGGGACAGCACTCCAGAGAGACCTTCCAGACTCTGTCTCCTGAGACCTCAGGCTGTGCAGGCCCAGGGCTTCTGTTCCTCCTAAACCCTGCAAGTGCCCCAGACCCCTTTCCTTAACCACTCCCATGTCTTGCCTCAAGTCACCCTGGGTCAGTTTTTATCACTTGCACCCAAAGGTCGCTAGTTGATGACCCAAATACAAGGAAACACAGCACAAGGCCAAGTGAAGGCTGGAACTTCAGACACTGCTGCTCGCACCATCCCTGCCAAAGAATTTGGGGATTTGGGCACAGTTGGAGCTGACCAGGTCCTTCAAGCGTCTCTGACTCCAAAGGCTGGCAAACTGAGTCCCCAGGGGCAGCCTGCATGGGAGCCCTGTGGGATGCCACATATGGTCCTACACCGTCTGGAGCAGCTTCAGCATTTATTGGTGTAGGGCTTCTGTTTCTGGGGGCTCATTTATTAATACATGTTTTAGAAACAGAGTCTTGCTGTGTCACCCAGGCTGGAGTGCAGTGGTGCTATCACAGCTCACTATAGCCTCCAACTCTTCAAGTGATCCTCCCACCTCGGCCCCCTGAGTCACCTGGAACTACAGGCACCCACCACCACGCCCTGATATATACATTTATATCTGGTAGAGATGGCATTTTTTCTATGTTGTCCACGCTGGTCTGGAATTCCTGGCCTCAAGTGATCCTCCCACCTCAGTCTCCCCAAGTGCTGGAAGTGCAGGCACGAGCCCCTACCCTCGACCTGCTTCTGGTAAGTTTCAAAGTGTTCTCTGCACCTACCCCACCTTTTTTTTTCCTCTTTTTTGTGGCGCGATCATAGATAATTGCAGCCTTGAACTCCGGGGCTCAAATGATCTTCCCACCTCAGCCTCCTGAGTACCTGGAAGTAGAGTCAGGTACTATTGTACCCAGCTAATTTTTAAAAATGGTTTTGTAGAGATAAGGTCTCACTATATTGCCTAGGCTGGTCTTGAAGTCCTGGCTTCAAATGATCCTCCTACCTCAGCCTCTCAAAATGCTAGGATTACAGGTGTGAGCCACCGCACCAGTCCTAACACCCTACCTTTGAAAGCTGCCGCTCCCGTCCAGCCTGTCATTTTACACAGTGGAGAACTGAGTATCGAGAGGTTCCAAGTGGCTTGTTCAAGGCCACAGAGTCGAATCGACACAGAAACAAACTAGAACCCGCGTGCTGGGCCCTGAGCGCCTTCCTGTTTTGTTTCCATATCCTCAAAACACCAGCTGCCGTCCCCCTCCACATCCCTCTGAGTGTTCTCCTCTTCCCTGTCCTCCTGATGATGTGGATGTGACTGGAATGGGATCTTTTCCTCATCTCTTGCCTCCAAAGAGCAGGACCTCGGGGGCTGTCCCCAGTGCCCCAGCACACCCAGGGTTGGGACTCAGGTGGCCCAGTTCCTACACGGCAGGTTCCTTGAAAAGCCTGGGATCCCTCCTGTGCTCCTCACAGGCAGGACTCGGGGAACTGGGGTCTCCGGCTGTGCCCCGTCCCTTCTTCTCACCTTGGTCCAGACCCCAGCAGGGCACAGGATGGGGGTTGCAAGCAGGGGTGAGGCCACATCCCACAGGTACCTGCCTCTGGGGCCACTGGACACTCGTTCACACTGGGTTCCATCTAGACTTGGTGCAACCAGTCCCTCGAACCCACACAGCACTGCAGGGTGACCTTCAACTTCATCCAAAAGATAGGGAGGCTCAGGAAGCCCAAGGGACTGCCGTGAGCCAGGGACCCACAAAGCAGCTGAAGTGGGTTTGCTTGCATCACAGGAAGCTGGAAAGCCTTCCCCCACGACATCCTGTGGAGCCTGTCACGGTTTCCTGGAGTTGGAGTCCCAGGAGGCGGGCCTGTCACCTTCCAGGACCAGGTCCCTGAGAAGCATGTGGGGGTGGAGCCTGTGTGTGGGGACTGTGAGGGAGACCTGGCCCTGTCGTCAGGCAGCCTCCAGTCCACATGGAAGTACAAGCTTAATGCCCGGGACCCTTCTCCCACCCCTCTGCTCACACCCCCAGCAAAGCCTAGGTGATGGCAAGAGCTGCCTCCTTGTCCCTGGACACATGTATAAAGAGGCAACTGAGGTAGGAGATGTCTCCCTGAGTCACGGCCCCTGTCCTTCCAGTCAGCATCTCTGGAGCCCAACATGTCACACCTGTGCTATCAGCACCAGGGGATGCAGGGACACATTCCAGCCCAGCCCCAAGGAAGCTCCCGTGCGGGGCTGAACCTGGTCAGAGAGGGCCTCACAGGCCAGTGCCGAGAGGTGGGCAAAACAGCATGTGAAAAGCCCTGAGTCTGGGCCAACACCTAGTGTGCTGCCTTTTTTCTATTATCTTTGGACATGTTGCTTTGTCTTTCCAGACCTCAGTTTCCATATCTGCAAACAGAAAATCTAAATCTGGTGAGAATCAGGGCCAACTGGAAAGCCATGAAGACGTACCGACATGGGCAGCGGGGGCCATTGATGCTCTTTGAGGGGAGTGAGTCCCTCACCGCCTAGCCTTGTGGGTAAGGTTGGCCTGTGACTATGAAACCGACCCCCAAGTCCTCTTCATTGCCTCCCTCCTGGTGACCCATGTCCAGGGCTAAGGATAAGCCATGGGTCCATCAGCGTGCAAGACAGCTGAGAAGACCTTCCTGAGTCCGCATGGTCACAGGCTCACGCAACGGACTTCATGCTTCTTGGCCTCCCACCCTGACCCTGTCCCTCAGCCCTTTGATGAAGGCTTGTGTGTTTGCATTTCCCAAGCCCAGCTCTTCCCAGAGGGGAACCTGGCTGGAACTGTGATGCCACAAAGACAACAGGCTAGATCATCCTACAGCCAATGTAGAATGCCCTGAGCTGCCATTTCTTCCTCTAAACTTGGGCACAATGAGGATACAAATGACTATTTCAAGCTGGGCGCAGTGGCTCATGCCTATAATCCCAGTGCTTTGGGAAGCCGAGGTGGGAGGTTCACTTTAGGTCAGGGGTTTGAGACCAGCCTGGGCAACATAGCAAGATCCCATCTCTACAAAAAAAAATTAAAATCAGTCAGGTATGCACCTGTAATCCCAGTTACCCAGGAGACTGAGGCAGGAGGATCACTTGAACCCAGAAGGTCAAGGCTGCAGTGAACTCTGATCACACCACTGCACTCCAGCCTGGGTAACAGAGCAAGACCCTGTCTCAGGGGGAAAAAAAGACTATTTCACAGGACTTTTATGATGATTAAGTGACACATACATTTCATAAAGCCTAATTTACTATTTTTTTCCCCTCACAATCCTCACTTTCGCCCCAGGAAAGTTCTAGAAAAGTCAATCATAAAACACACCCACTATCCAGCAGTGGGATCGGGAGGGTCAGCGTTTATCCAGCTTCGCAGGTGCTTAGTCAGAAGGATGGGCAGCTCGCCTCCCACCAGCATTGTGCCAGTTTGTCATTATCCAAGCACGACACTCTCATCAGCCAAGGCTCAGCAGGTGCAATCAGTTCCTGCTTCAGCGACAGAAGCCACACTTGCCCTTCCCCTTCCCAAAGGCCAGCCGAGTTCTGTGTTTCAACGCACCTGACCCGATATTCTTCAAGTCCCTGGGGGTCTCTCAAGCTTCTTCAGAAGGCGGAGGGGAGGGGCTTCTTCCTTCCTGCCCTGGCTCCCAGGGGAGGCCAGAGTAGCCAGAAGCGCCTTTAGTTCATTCCCACGGCAGCCCGAGGCTCAGACAAATCCGAGCAAACCCTCCCGGGAAAACTGTAGGCAACAGACACCGGCACTTAGTCCTTTGAGCAGAAAGGACATTCTAGAAGGTCCTCCGTTCTTGCCTGGCATGAACATTAGCTGTGATCCAGACCGACATCAGAGAAGTGATCAGACGGGAGCAGGCAGAGCAGCGCAGACAGGATCGTGCAGGCTTTCATCTAAGCAGTCACAGGGCTCCTAGGAGACCTTCCCTTTCATCCCCCGAGCAGCCCCGAGAAGCAGGTGAGGCTCCCTGCTCCCCCACCCCTCCTCCCCACCCCTGCCATCCAAAGCCACCTTCACAAGCCAGTGGCCCAGCAGTGCTGGCACTGGGTATTGTAGGGCCGATCATGGCGCAGGGGACCTCAGGAAGGGTGATTGACTCGGGTTTCAATGAGAAATCACCGGCACATCAAAGCCTTTGTGCCTGCGCACCTGGGGAGCCGCTGAATGGGAGTTTTTCTATGGGAAATCAGGCTCCTCTCTGCATTCATGTCGCCAGCAAGGATTCAGATTCCCAGATTCTGTGGCATAAACAACCTGCATCGTGGAGAATGGGAGAAATTCAGGGCCTGGGCTCTGGCTCCGAGATTCCTGCTCAGGGGCTGGCCGTGATGGACAGTCCCTTGCTCTCAAAAAGGTGCCAACTGAGAGCTGGGGGACATTGAGGCCGGGCTCAGGAGTCTCTGTTGCGGGGCTGTGGCGAGAGGGTTGCCTCATCTGGCCTTGTTTCCGCCTTTATGAAGGCAGCCTCTCCTCTCTGCAGGAGCCCCAGCCGTGCAGGTGACAGCTTAGTGACAGACTGGCGGAGCCCTGGCGGCTGCACGGGAACTTGAGGCAACCTCGACAGGGAAAGCAGGGCAGGGCAGATGGGAGCAGCCACGCACAGGGGCCTTGTTGAACTTTGACCAGCCAATGGGCGCATTTCATGGGAACAGGTTTGGGTGTCAATGTAACACGGTGACAGGGTGACAGTTTAATCTGTGGCTTTTGAGCGGGGGTGGGGGGGTGGATGGGGGAGCAGGCGGTTAATCACTCTCTCTTCAGCCAAACTTCATTTAAAATTTCACCGTGTTCTCGAAGCTGTGCCAAGGGATGGTGTCACACAGCTTGGTGAATCACTGCAGCCAAACCTAAAGCAAGCGGGAGGCCCAGTCTTTCCGCCTCTCATTTGGACTCTGAATTTCTGGGTACACATGACTCAGAGCCATGGGGGGGTCTGATCAAAAAATGATGGCAGCAACCAGTTACCGGGTGCTTATAACATGTCCAGCCCCATTCTAAGTGCTTCCAGGATGTAAAGATGCTTAGTTTTGTTTTATAGATGGGGAAACCGAGGCTCAGAAGGATTGAGAGACTTGCTCAAAGGGCTTGTCAGAAGCAAAGTGGGGCTCTCAACCCTCTGCTGCTTGGGTGACTCCACGTCCATTCTCTTCACCCATAAGCCCAGACAGCAGACCCCAGAGAAGGTGCTGTGGGCCACGGACCTTTCCTCCTGAGAAGGTGCTCAGCACAAGGCCCTTTCTTGTTGGCTGGGCTCTGGCCACGCCCAGGAGTTGCTGAGTACAAACTGCCACCCCGTCCACCATCACAGGCATTGCCACATATGATCCTTCCCACCTGTGTAGGAGCTTGGTGAAAACACATTCTACAGGCGGGAAAAACTGAGATTCAGAAGGGTTAAGAAGTGTTTAATTATTCAACCGAATGCTGCATGAGGACACAGCTCGCCCAACTGGTTTGTTTTGGTTGTGGAACCCAACACCCTGTCTTTCCCTTCCACCCTGTAGACTCCTGGGTAAAGCATCTCTTTGTGTTATCTACTTTCCACAGGTGGTGGGATGGGTGTCCCACAGGCAAAGAGGCCCATTCTAGGGTTCTGAGAAGATGGATATTTAACAGCTGTGAAGTGTTGCAAGAAGATGCAATACAAATCAACAATGGTTGAACACAAGGGTAATCATACACACACACACACACACACACACACACACACACACACACACACTGCTCTCCCTCTGGGAATTACTGATATAACTTTAAATAGGACATGTGATGTTGGAGAAGGGTGCATGCTTTTTTCCTTTTGTTTTTGTTTGTTTTGTTTTTGAGTCTGAGTCTTACTCTGTCACCCAGGCTGGAGTGCAGTGGTACAATCACAGCCACTGCAACCTCGACCTGCTGGACTCAGGCGATCCTTCCACCTCAGCCTTCCAAGTAACTGGAACTACAGGCACACGTCACCATGCCCAACTAGTTTTTTGATTTATTGTAGAGTTGAGGTCCTGCCAAGTTGTCCAGGCTGGTCTCAAATCCCTGGGCTCAGGCAATCCTCTCACCTCAGCCTCCCAAAGTGCTGGGATTACAGGCGTGAGCCACCATGCCCAGCTTGCATTTTTTCTTACTCAATCCTTCCCTCATCCTTCCTTCCCTCCCTTCTCCCCTCCTGTCTTCCCCCTTCCCTCCCCCTTCCCCTCTCCCTCCCTCTCTCCCTTCCTTCATGGCCTGAATATTTGCATCCTCCACAAAGTCATATGCTGAAATCCTAACCCCCAAGGTGGCAGCTTTAGGAAGTGTATTTGGGAGGTGACTCGGTCATGAGGATGGAGCCTTCATGAAAGGAATGAGTGACCATATGAAAAGGGTTCCAGAGAGACCCTCTCCACTTCCACCATGTGCACAGTAAGAAGGTACCATCCATGAGCCAGAAGTGGGTCCTTACCACACACCAAATCCACCTTGACCTTGGACTTCCTAGGCTCCAGAGCCATGAGAAATGAACTCCTGTTGTTTATAAGCCACTCAGCCTAGGTATCTTGCTATAGCAATCTGAAAGAAGTAACTACCATCCTTCCTCCCATCCCTCCTTCCCTCCAACCCTCCCTCCCTCCTTCCTTCTTGTTTTTTTTTGTCCCTCTTTTTTTTCTTTAAGGAAACTCAAAAGAGACTACTTACTGTCTCAAGGCTCAGCGACAGCAAATACCTTGCATTTCAGGGTTTGTGCTGGGATTTGAACCCAGTTGACCTGGCTTGCCCTTAAACGCATTTTCCAAGCCATCCCCTCCTCCCTGCTCTGTCCTGCTGACATTTCCGTCCTCACAGTAGCCCCGGCCCCGTCACGGCCGGCATCCATAGCCCTGCCAGCCAGCCCACCCGACCTCTCTCCCAAAGGTGGAGCCTGACTTTCTGCCCAGAAGAAACTCTCTGAGTGGAATTCCAACTTGATTTGGAAACCAGATTCCCCATGTGGAGCCCACGGTGTTCCATGCCGTCTGGCTTCACTCATGAGCTAAGTGTGACTTGAGGTTCACTCTCCAATCCCAGGCTGGTTTTATTGAGGGCACTGGAGCTGAAGAATTCCAGGAGAAAGTACTAGAGCACGGCTGGCTCCTGGGCAAACGCCTCAGAGGATGGAGGGGGAAACTGAGGACAAGTGAGCAGGACCCACATAGGAGACACACAACAGCCTCCCAGTCTCCCCAAGGTGTCAGCCTCCTCAGGCCTGGGAGGGGCCCGACACGAGGGGCCGTGGCCACAGTGCTGTGCACCAGCCAGGACCACGGCTCCACCCCTGGCCTTGTGTGGCAGCAGCCACTGGGACCCAGCTGCATGGCCTCTGGCCAAAGCTTAGGATGAGGAGAGGGGAGACCAGCCCCGTCTTTATACTCCAACATGTGAGGCGTGGAGAGGAGACTTTCTACTCCAACAAGAGAGTCGACAGGTTCCCTCACGAGAAGACGACACACGTGATGCGTGGAGAGACCAAGCCCCACGAGGAGAAGGTCTTGGGGGGCGGGGTGTTCTCTCTCCTTCCAAACACATGCTTGTTCTAGGGAACAGACAATAAGTGAGTGTGGACAGAGACATCCAGAGAGCTCCCACCCGGCCATGCTGCAGCTGCACAGAGGAAGAGGAATCTCTGGGTGAGGCCGTGGGGGCTGACGGGTATGGGGACCTGGCTTCAGGCTGCCTGAGGGGCTGGTGGGTAGACGGGTGCTGACTCGCTCCCCAGGGCCTGTGCAGAATTAGGGGCCTCGGCTTGACCTCCCAACTCTCCGTCCTTGACTCCCCACAAAATTCCCAGAAACGAAAAAGGGCTCCCTGCTTACAGCCAAGAGTTTCTGCGGTCTGGTCCCGCCTCTCAAAACCAGCCCTCCAGCCTCTTCAATCCTGCCTCTCCCACGAGAATCAGCTCGGGGTGCTATTACTCCTGGCACCTGGCCTCTCCTCATTTGCACACTCCCAGCTTGGCACTTCAGGCCAGAAAGCCTCCAGGGATTGAGGGTCCCTGCCAGCTATGACCCCCTCCCAAGCCTTGGAGCTTTGAAGGCAGGACACAGGTCCACATGTGTGCATATGCTTGCTTATTTATTTATTTATTTATTTAGTGGAGACAGAATCTTGCTCTATTGCCCGGGCTGGAATACAGTGGTGTAACTGTAGCTGACTGCAGTCTCGATCTCCTCGACTCAGGCAATCCTCCTGCCTCAGCCTCCTGAGTAGCTGGGACTACAGGCATGTTGCCACCATGCCTGTTAATTTTAATTTTTTTTTTTTAAGAGATGGGATCTCCTATGCTGCCCAGGCTGGTCTCAAACTCCTGGCCTCAAAAAATCCCCCCGCCTCAGCCTCCCAAAATGCTGGGATTACAGGCATGAGCCACCGCGCCTGACTGTGTATTCTTGATGCCACGGTCAGGACTCCCTCAGTTTATTTAATCCCCTGATGTAGTCAGAGTAACTCTCCTGGCAGTATGCTTGAGTTATTCAAATGCTTTGAAAATGTTGCTCTTCCATAACCCCCTCCAGGCCCTCCTGGTGTGTTATGTTGCCCACTTTATAGGTGAGCAGACCAAGACGTGAAAGCCCAGAGTTGCTCACAAATGCCCGACAAGAAAGCGATAAATCAGAGCCTGGAACCCTGGGCCTGCCGAGTCCGGGGCTTTTTGCACTCGCGGCCGGCTGGGGACAACAGAGCTCACGGGGTCCACCACCCCTCCATGGCCCGCTCTGGAGGACTGAGGCTCCATCCAAGGAGCAGAGTGGGGGGAGGGTCAGGAGCACATCTCCAGGATGGGGAGCCAGAGCCCCAAGAAACCCTCAAGTAGCTCATCTGTGAGCCATGCCTACAGCCCCCTGGGTCTCTGGAGAGTTCTGGACAGCCCTGGGCTCTTGCTGTGGTCTAACATTTCCAGAGGGACTTGTCCAGGGATTCCTAAAACAGCAAGAACACCCTCAGACTTGTACACCTCCACATGTCCAGATGGGTTGTCACGGGGTCCCCTGTATCCCAGCCTCAGCTGAGTCAACCCAGGGATCCTCACCCCGGAAGGCCTGGAGCCCCACGGAGGTGGCCTTGGCCTTGCCCGGAGGCTCTTCCTCACTGTCTACTGCCAGACGGTCGGGGGCTGGTCTCGAACTCCTGGGCTCAAGCGATCCTGCCGCCTCGACCTCTCAGAGTGCTGGGATTACAGGCATGAGCCATGGCACCCAGCCTTTAGCTCAGCTGACAGCACCGCCAAGCCCTGCCTCTACCCTCTCTCTCTTGGGACTTCCTTTTTCATCTCCATATCCAGCGTCTGCTTCCGATGTTGTCCCTTCCTGCCACCCCAAAGCCACTGCTCTCGGCCCTGACTTCGCCTCCTGGCCAGCCTCTTTAGCTCAGTTCTTCAACTTGGGCAGTGCCCTCCATAGGACAGCCAGGGGATGCGCACAGCCTGATGGAGAGTTGGGCTCTGGAGACAAGCAAGCCAGGCCCCATGGCTGGAAACTCTTAAACTAATAAAAGAACTCAACACAGAGTCGTTCATTGGAGCTGGAATACAGGGTTTTTCAGGGTAAACTCTGGGAGCCCACAGTTTAGAACCGAGCCACGGACAGCCTTGAGGCCAGGCCGCGGAGTGCTGTCCTGCCTGTCCAGGCCACGGGCTATGACCCTGCTTCCTGGAGCTCAGGGCTTAGGCACACTCGGTGGGTCGGCTGCAGGGTGAGAGGCGGGGCTTCGATGTGAGGGGCGGGACTTTGAGGTGAGGGGTAGGGCTTCAGGGGGAGGGGGAGGACAGAGGGTGAAGGGCGGGGCTTCAAAGCCAGGATCAGGGTGAGAGGTGGGGCTTTAGGGTGAGAGGCGGGGCTCTGGGGCGAGGGTAAGGGCTTTAAGGTGAGAAACGTGGCTGCAGGGTGAGGGGTGAGAGGCGAGACCACAGGGTGAGGAATGCGGCTGGAGGGTGAAGGGCGGGCCTACAGGATGGTGGAGGCTTTGGGGTAAAGAAGAGGGTTTGGGTTGAGGGCGGGGCTT
>NW_007258354.1:762997-858752 GCF_000164805.1 Carlito syrichta
TGGGCGGGGCCTCGGGGTGAGGGGCGGGACTTCATGATGACGGGTGAGACCGTGGGGGTGAGGGGTGGGGCTCTGGGTTGGTGGGCGGGGCTGCAGGGTGAGGGGCGGGGCCGCAGCCTCTGAACCCACCGTGTGGCAACAGGCGCTGCTCCGCTCACATGTTTTCCACGCAGTGGGCATAAGAGGGGCAGGACGCGTGGAGATGACAGGCTTGTAAAAGGCGAGCTTGAAAGTTGTCAGAACGAATGAGAGCTGTTAAAGGATTCTGAGCAGGGGAAGAGGCTGCTGCAGTTGGACTTGGGGGACAGGGGCTGGAAGATGGATGGGACAGGCCAGGACACTGAGGAGTCTATTGCCATAGTCCACGTGGGAACCTGTCCAGTTCCTAACCAGGGTGTGTGGGGCTTGTGGAGAAGCAGCGAGGTGGGGAGGCCCTTTCTGGAGGCCGCCTGAGGAGCTGGCCCTTGGCCTCACCTGCCGGCTAAGTAACCTGGAGGTGGGAGCCATGGTCTGTCCACCATTCTGTACCTCATGGCGTCGGGTCTGGATTAAAGAGAGCTCCAAAAATGCCTTGAGAAACATCATCATTACTGGAGTAAACCTTTCTTGTATTCATCCGTTTGATAAATATGTATTTCCTGCCTCCAGATGTCAGGGTGAGGGTGGCTTTGGGGTGAAAGGAAGGGTTTGCGGGTGAGGGGCGTGGCTTCGGATGGTGGGCGAGGCGGCAGGGTGAGGGGCGGGGCTTCAGGGTAGTGGGCGTGGTTGCAGGTGGGGGGCAGGGCCTCAGTGTCTGAGCCCCACCCCATCGTTGCAAGGGACGCAGCTCTGCTCGCATCTGTTTTCGAGGATCTAATGACAGGAAGGCCTGGTCCTTGCCCTCAACAGACTCCCAATGTAGTGGGGGGGGAAATCAGAACATAAGGCCTGTGTAGCAGGATGCACAGGTCCCTGGGACCTCTCGAGGTGACGGCCATGAAGGGCAAATTCAACTGGCAGATCAAGGTGGAACACTTCTGTGTCCAGTAGTGGCCTCTCTGCTCGAGACTCACCTCTGCTCCCGGTGTAGGATTGCCAGACTCGGCAAATAAACATACAAGACGCTCAGCTAAATGTGAATTTTGGATAAACAACAAAGCAATTATCTGGTGTAAGTATATCCCAAAATATTACACGGCACATCAATTTGTGATTGATCTGAAATTCACATGCAAGCAGGCATGCTGTATTTTATCCGGCCTATATGGGTTTGTTTCCTGGAAAGAACAAGAAGAAAGGGGTAGAATAGGCAGGGGGATGAGAGAGAAGGGGCCCAGAGGGAAGTGGGCGGGAGAGGCAGAGGGAGTCAGGGAAGGAAGGGGTGGGAGCAGAGCTGCAGGAAGACGGTCTCACCGCCTCCCCTCCCTCGGTGGTTGCCCAGGGAGGCACGAGGGCATGTCTTGGGAACCTGAGTGTGCTCTCTGAAATGTCAGCAGAAATAAACCTGGCTAATCCTCCCCGATGGCCCGTCACATTAATATCCCTGAAATTCCACGCGGATTAAAATAACCGTGAGCATGACACCATTTGGAAGGCTGGAGATTTACTTGGAAGCGGTGGCCCGTTGGCGAGCATTCCTCTAATTGCTGCTTCGTATAAATAGAGTGTCCTTTAATATCGCCACCAGCCCTGGCTGACAGATTTAGATCGGAGCTGTCTAAGTCATTAGTGCCCACGCCGTAGTGAACCGAGGGTCCGCAAGGGCTGTAAATGGGATTCTCACGGGCCGATCAATCTTACCAAAGCCGCCAGCATTGCCCGTTGATCTGTAAGGTCCTGAGTGGCCGCAGCTTCCCAGAAATGTGCTTGCATCTGTCAGAATTACAAGCAGCTGGCAGCTGACACAAAGGTCATATTTGCTGCTAGTGTGGAAATAGAATCTCCCCAGTACAAGAAATGCTACTTAGCAGTGTATCAATTGCAGGCGGGTTGTTAAAGGAGGGTAAGGAGGGTGTGTGTGTGTGTGTGTGTGTGTGTGTGTGTGTGTGTGTGTGTATGTGTTACAGCTTGGGTTGCTGGGCCCCACTTCTTCTGTAGGTCCACTCTGGATTCAGAAGCAGGTGTTCAGAGGAAGCACATGAAATGACAACTACCAAAGGTACCCCCCAAAATGTAGACACATTTGAAGAGATGCCATCTATGTATTACTTTTGGAAGTTGAATTGAATGACGGTAGCAATGTGTAGTATGATGTTCACCCAAAAGATGGTGTTCATCAAGTGAACATAAGGCCTGAAAAATCAGAACATAAGGCCTGTGTAGCAGGATGCACAGGTCCTGGGACCTCTCGAATGCTCGTGTCACCATGCAACAGGAAGGATAGTCAAAAAAAATGGCGGAAGCACGGTTGTCATTTGAGGAGCACAAGACCATTTTGGAGTGGCATTTGAAATTCAAGAATATTGTGGAAGTACAACAAAAATGGAGGCATCGGTACGCCACAGAACCTCAACACGCCTGACAACTGCATAGCTTGATGATGAGTTTGAAAAGCATGGTCCTATGTGTGACGTGCACAAGGGAAGACCCAGGAAGCCTCGTGCAGCAACAAGTCCCGCAGTTGTTTGCTGTCATCAGAAGTGTCCAGATGCTGATGGGAACCACTGTATCTCTTGTAATTGCAGAAGTCACACATGACTTGTGTTCATCTTTTGTTATCAGTATATATTAAGGACTACAATTTTAATACAGTTTTTTCCTTTCTTAAAATGTATATACATTTTTTGGCACCCTCTGTGGTTCCCAGCAAGCCTCTCCGCATCTTCATTATGAGGCAGCTTTTCCTTCTGTATCTCACAAATACTTACAGAGTGCTCCTGCCACCCAGCCACTGTTCTGGGCAGTTGACAAAGGCTCGGCGAAGTTACCATCTAATGTGTTAGCTGTGTGGCTTTGGGCAGGTTCTTGGCCTCTCTGAGCCCCAGGTATGTCATCCTTAAAATGGAGCTAACAATACCTGCTTCAGGGAGCGCTGAGAAGACTTGACCATCAAGGACCACTAGTGTTGGGGCGAGGTATGCTCAGTGTGCTCTAGCCAGCAATGATGACGAAAATGACACTGGTGGTGAGAGCCTGGTAGGGGTCGGAAGGAGCCAGAAAAGGACGGGCCAGACCTGGAGGCAGTAAACTAGCTGTGGGCACCCCAGGAGGGCTCCTGAAAGTTTAGATGGTTGTGTCTACTGATGCTCCATCTGAGGCAGGTCCGATCTGGGGACAGGGTTTCACAGCAACGGCCGTTTCCAGGGATGGTGTTTGATGCTAGGTTACACGGCCCCAGAGAAGCCGGGTCCTGCTCCACCCAGGGAGAGGGACAGGGGCGAGCAGGCTCCGGAGACCTCATCAGCACCAGACTTGGACCCAGCAGAACCCTTGGGGAGCTCAGGCCGCCCTGGGTTTTGCTTCTGGTGCATTCCACCGGCTGGAAAGCTTGTCCGCTGCTCTCCAACAAATCTGAGAAGCTGGTTCTGGAGTTGATTCCCTGGAGGCGAATTGGGTTTGGGTCAAGCCAAGCAGTTCTTGGACGAGTTGGCTTAAGAGATTGCATCTGACGATACTGAGGGGCAAGGCGTCCATTTTCTGTGCGAGTCTTGGGGAGAGACGGGCCTCAGGCCTCAGCTGCCCAGAAGCTGCAAGAGCCAGACTCCTGTTCTCCAGACCCCACGACTTGCGCCCAGCTGTGAGACTGACACTGGGGGCCAACGGGGCTGCACTAGGGAGGCCTGGAAGTAGGGAGGTGTTCTGGGTGTGTCTGCGAGAGCGTGTCCAGAGGAGATTGACACGTGGTCCGCGACCCTGGAGGGGGCGTGTCCGGAGGAGATTGACATGTGATCCAAGTCCCGGAGGGAAAGCCCCGCCCCCGTGGGCGGCACCGCCCAATCAGCTGCCGGAGTAGCTGCACCGAGGGAGGTGGAAGCAGGGGCCAGAGCAGGGCCCCGACTTCCCTCCTCTCCCTCCCCCTTCCAAGCAGGACGCTTTGCTTCCTCCCCTCTTGCCCTTGGCACCAGACTCCAAATTCTTCAGCCTCTGGACTCTAGGATTTCACCAGTGGCCTCCGGGGCTCGCGGGCCTTCGGCCTCTGACAGAGGTCACAGTGTCGGCCTTCCTGGTTCCGAGGCTCCGGGACTTGGACTGAGCCCCGCTGTGGCTTTTCTCAACGCTCAGGTGTGAGGGACTGTCGCAGGCTGCGCCTTGCCATCGTGTGAGCCCGACCTCCCTAGCGGACGCTCTTGTGTGTGTAGGCATCTCCCAGGGCTCTGTCCCTCTGGAGACCTGACCAGCCCAGCCGCCGTCAGCTGTTTCCACCCAAGTCCGATTCTCATGCAACACGGCCTGGATGAAGTGAGCTAACCAGGTTGCTTGACCCGGCCAACTCACAGACCACCTCCACCGTGGCGCCTGCCTGTTTTCCCGTCCCTGGCTCTCCAGGCTTCCAGTGGGCTCCGTGGGTTTCCCCGTATCTATCCTTCCATCTTTATTCTTCTCTGGTCTCCAGTGTTGGCATCTATGGTGTGCGGTCAAGGGCTCTGACTGTGACAATGAGTCACTCAGGTCCCTTCTCTGATCCCAGGTGTCCCTCTCTAAAATGAGTCGTGTCAACCAAGTGAACTCTAAGACCTTATGATCAGCCTATGCTTCAGATGCTTTGGGGCTGAATGGCACAGCTCTCGCTGGCCAGTTCACCTGTCTATGAACAAAAAGCTCCACCATTCTTTAGGGGCCTCGACCTGCTGGGCTCCGGCGATCCTTCCACCTCAGCCTTCCAAGTAGCTGGAACTATAGGCATGTGCTATCACGCTCGGCTGATTTTTGATTTATTGTGGAGATGAGGTCTTGCTTGCCCAGGCGGGTCTCGAATTCGCGGGCTCAGGCAATCCACTCACCTCAGTCTCCCAAAGGCGCAGCACACCCCATTTCATCCAGCACGAGTGACTTGCCCACAAGGAAGTTCCCGATTATTCCATGGGGTTCCTTTACTGTAGGACTTTTCAGAGCTTTTAATATGCCAATTATTTTGTGATTCTCCAAGAGAAGACTAAAATACACATAAATTATTTCCCAAATGAATTTTGCCATAAATGCATTTCCTCGCTGTCTCTTTCAAGAGCTGGAACACAATGGAACACTGCTGTAGTAAAGCAGATACCGGATATCACAAGGGAAAGACATCTTGCATGACTTCCAACACACACACACACACACACACACACACACACACACACAGAAACTCAGATGCAAACTCACACACGAACTCACAAATACAAATACACACAAAAACACACACACACAAATTAACACACAAATTCCCCCATACAAACTCACACACACACAGACTCACACAAACACACACACAAACTCACACACACAAGCAGACCCGTGAATTCATACACACACACAAACTCACACACACAGAAACTCAGACACAAACACAAAATCACAAACTCACACACACACACACCCATGAATTCATACACACACACAAACTCACACACAGAAACTCAGACACAAACACAAAATCACATGCTCACACACACACACACACGCACACAAACTCAAACTTGCACACACAAACCCACTCACTCACAGACTCAAATACACAAACTTGCAACACACGCACATGCCTCCCACAAACGCATGCACATACAAGAACTCACGCACACAGGCACTCTGGCCCTGCCTGACTCCACCTTAACTTTTCCCCACCACTTAGCTTCCTGGGTACACAGATACAAGCAGTGCTGAGTGTCTCCAGCTGGGGACTACATCCACAGCCACCGTCGTCCCAACGCAGGCTTTGGGGTCCCCACACTCTGCAGCGGCTCCTCTGTGCTCCGCCACTCAGGAAGAATCCAGCACTAACACGTGCTCCCTAAGCCCTAGGTGACCAGCCATGATGTGGGCAGCAGTGACCACCTTGTTCAATTCCTGGGTTGGGGGACGGGCAAGCTGAGGTGACAACAAGCAGGACACAGTGAAGCCCCTGCCCAGCCTCTCAGGTGGCTTCAGCTTGGCCTCTAGGGAGAATTTGGGAGCCTCCTCAGAAGCCCCTCACACCAGCCCATCTCCAGTTCTGCAGACCTGCCTCAAGCACGTTTCAGAACCTCTCAAAGCTGTTTCCATCTTCAGCGGGTTCCCTCTGTGGAGAGCACAGCTTCCCTAAGTTTGCATCTGACTGCATTGACATGGATTTCCGTGTCAAACTTTAAGGGACGTCCCTCGGGGGTGCTGGGCCGTGACCCCACAAGTTCATCAAGGGCACGAGCATGGCCCCCTCAGCCTCCTGGTCTTTCCAACCTGAACAAGCCAATGTTTCACATGATACTTATGGGGAGCCTCTCTTGTTGGTTTGCTTTTTGTTAAAATATAAAACATGTTTATTACACAAATGTAGGAAAATGAAATAAAACATATAAAGAGGAAAATAAAAATCACCCATAATCCTACCACCCAAGGTGATACTATTTGGGAATATGTCTTCCTTATGATATTTGATCTTTCCCCTCCATGGTCACATTTGTGTTGATGATGACTCGTTCTGCTTCAGGTAACTGGTAATCTGATCCAAATGGGCCTAACCATAAGAAAGAATTTATTAGTTCCTATAGCTAAAAGATCCAAGAGTAGGACCAGCTTCAGGCAATGGTGGATCACGGTGCCCTTGCTGTCCCCAGCATATGACCCATCTCCAGGTCTCAGCTTTATTCTCATCTCCGAGGTGCCATGGAGGCTCGGCTCATAAGCTTTCAGGCTCAGGTCTGGCAGAAAAACTTCTGGGAGTTTCCACAAGAGTCCCAAGCCTCATTCTGATGGCACCTGCCGGTGGTCACATGCTCATCCGGAGCCGACTGCTGTGGCCCGGGAGTGGGAAGCGCTGATTGGCTGAGGCCAGAGTCAAGTCCCTCACCTCCAGAGCCCCACTCAGTCACCTGGACTAACAGTGGCTGCTGTGGGAAGATGGGGAAATAAATGCAAGAGGATGTAAACAATCACTGCGCCCGAAATGTGGGTGGGGGACATCTCGTTGGCAAGAGGAGGGGCTACCCTGAGCCTTTAACGCCTCTTACCAAGGACATCAAGGACATAGACACGGGGGCGGCCCTGTAGACATCAAGGGAGGCCCCGGACAAGTTGGAGGAGGCTCACGTCTCCGGTCCACCTGTGCCATCGCCCCCACCCCACAGCTGCCCCCCAGACATGGGGCCAGCAGCTCTGCTTTACCTCGTGAGAGCTGTCCTTTGAAGTAGAGGTCTTGTCACCTCTCCTCATCCAACGCCCCACTTCCCTTGTCACCATCTGTCTACAACCAGGCAAGAAACTGCAGATTACAGAAAACAGAATGTTGGGGGCAGGTGAAAAGTGCATTCTGGGAAGTGCCCCTCTCATCAGCAAGCCAGGCTGGGCAAGGGAGAGGCCATGAGCGCCAGAGCATGCTGGGAAATCACCCCCACCCACAGCTGGGCAGGGCCAGGGAAAAGCTGAGAACACCAGAGCATGCTGGGAAGTCAACCCCACCCTAGCTGGGCAGGGCCAGAGAGAAGTAGAGAGCACCAGAGCATGCTGGGAAATCAACCGTGCCCACAGCAGCTTAGCGTGCCAGCGACCTGGGTGGTGTTAAAGATCTCAAGACAGCATAACCCAGACAGACCAGGAACTGGAGACTGACGGGGAGCCCTCACCCAGCTGCCCCAGTTGCAGACCTGAGCAGGACTTGCCCACCTTCCTGGAGGCTCAATAGATGGGAAGGCATCATCTGTTTAAGGAGCAAACATGTTAGAAGAGGATGTACATTTCATTTCAAAATAAAGCAACAAGGTGATCTAAAAAGAGAGATGGGAGAGAGATGGAAAAATTACAAAGGAACTAAAAACCTGACTTTGAATTAAAAACGACTTTTTAAGTAAGTAATAAAAAGTAGACTTGATGACCCAGAAAAAAAAAAATCAGCAAGATGGAGGGAAAAAAATTGGCCAGCTCTCCTGGGATACAGAGAAAAAGGAGCAAGAGGTGACAGTTATGAGAAAAGGAGTGAGAGATGTAGGAGAGTTCAGAAACAATTCTAGAACTGGTGTTACAGACACATTCTTGGCAAGGCCAATTGGGGCGAAGGAGAGTGGCTTCGGGCGACAGGCCCTGACCTGGCTCCCAGTCCTCTGCCTGTGAGGAGAACCGGGACATCCCTGAGCAGAATTGCGCCTGTGTTTTTCCCAGTGCAGCGTCATCTGCCTGAGCTGCTGTCATTTCCAGCCGGCATCCGGGACACGCCTGCAAGGCTCCATTTTTGGTTTTGTTGGCAATGTTGTCTTTGCAACATCGTGAAGAGTAGTGAGATGTGAGGAGGGGCTGTGTGGGGTGGGGTGGGATGGGGGGGTGGTCCAAAGCCCGGTACTATGTGCAGAAGTTGGGGAATCAGGGCACTGGGGGACACCGGGCAGGCTTATAGGGAGGTGAGCGGGCAGCAGAGACAACTGTCCCCTGACTTTGCCGAGAGCGGGCAGCACTCCAGCCAATGAGGAAAAACGGCCCATGAAGAGATGATTTTGCTCAGGACAACCCGGAGAATAAAGATGATCACCCCGCAAGCCCAGCATCTCTGGCCAGGCTGGATTCAGCAGGCAGGAGTCACCAGGGCGAGGCACGTGGAGCGTGGCTGCCACTGAGGGACCGCCTGGCTGGTGGCTGTGGCTCTGCACGTTCTGGCTTCTGTGCCCAGTCTCCCACCTCCCAGCTTCGCATCCTCCAAGTGTAGCCACTGCACGGCTTCCAAGGAAGCCTACTGAGCCCTGTAGTTTGGCAGCGCCTCTTCCAGATGCCCCTTCACCCACCCACACACCTGCAGGAGACAGGAGAGAGCACTGATCTTGGAGTCAGGAGTCTTCACGCTTGTTGATTTGTTTTGTTTGAGGGAGGGCTCACTCTGTTGTTCAGATTGGAGTACAGTGGCACCATCACAACTCAACTTCCTGGACTCAGGTGATCCTTCTGCCTCAGCCTCCCAAGTATCTGGGACTACAGGCATGCGCCACCACATCCAGCTAATTAAAAAAAAATTTTTTTTATAAAGACAAGATTTCACTATGCTTCCCAGGCTGGTCTTGAACTCCTGGGCTCAAGCAATCCTCCTGCTTCGGCCTCCCAAAGTGCTGGGAGGCCAGGCATGATCCATTGCGCCCAACTAGGAGTCGTAAAACTCTGACCTTGACATGCTTGATGACGGCTGAGGTTCCCTACAGCTCAGGGTGTCAGCCTCTTAGAGGTGGGATCCCGGGTCTGGTCCCCCCAGCCCCCGCCCACCATCAGGACTGTGACACCTCCCTAGTCACTCAATGGGAAAGCTCTCTGAAAAGGACAATGCCAGGAAGATCCTGAGTGAAGGAGAATGTTCCAGAATGAGTGGTAGTCGTGTCAGAGAGCTAGCATTCTTTTTTTTTTTTGAGCCAGCGTCTCACTGTCACACAGGCTGGAGTCCAGTGGCACACTGCTCACAGCCACCACAGCCTCAACCTGCTGGGCTCAGGCGATCCTTCTGCCTCAGCCTTCCAAGTACTGGAACCGCAGGCATGTGCCACCATGCCCGGCTAATTATTTGATTTATTGTAGAGATGAGGTCTCATCATGTTGCTCAGGCTGGTCTCGAACCACCCCTGGACTCAGGCAGTCCTCTCACCTCAGCCTTCCAAAGTGCTGGGATGACAGGCGTGTGCCACCATGCCCAACTTCTAAGGAAAAAAATTGTTTTGAGGTTTCTGGGGAGGAGGGGGAGATTCTGCAGCTGGATTTAAGTCTTGGCCCTGACATGAACTTGGGGCCGCCTCCCAGTCCCTCTGTGTGTCCGACTCTGTGTGACGTGCCAGCTTTGAGGACGTTGCATGTGAGGCTTGGAAAGAAAATGCTCAAGTGTCATCCGTATACACACACTTTATATACATAATTGGATACATAACCTCATGTATATAGTAAGTAGAATGACATCATAGGTACACACACTATATACATGATTGAATACGTAATTTCATGTATATACTATGTACAATGGCATATAAATACATATCATTCCATATCCATATTTTGTGTGTGTGAGTTTATATGTATGTTTAAAGTTAAGGAAAAAGGGACCATCTTCCAGAAGGTTGAGAACAGCAGCCCGTGGAGGAGGCCAGAGCAGAATGGAGACTCGCTCGGACTGTGTGTCGGCCAGCACAGCCTCTTCCTGGTTTGTTTCTGCAGTCCTAAAGAACCTTTCTTATAGGTCAGAAGCGGCCCTCAGCTGTGCAGTTCCCGGAGCCAGATATCACAGACCCAGACCCGGGGTCAAAAGACTCGGGGCAAATGACACTGGCTATGTGTGGCAGCCAGGCAACGACTCTGGGCCTCAGTTTCCCCTTCTGCAGCATTGGGTGGATGCCTTTGTCTGCGAAAGAGTGCTGGAAGCTGTGGTTTATCAAAACACCAGACACTTGTATTTCGCAGCTCTGGAGGTTGGACATCCGAAACCAGGGCGCCAGCACTGTTGGGGCCAGGGAGGGCTCTCTCCCAGGCTGCAGCCTGCCACTGTCTCACTGCGTCCTGGCACCATGGCAGGAGAGCTGGAGAGCCGCTGAGGTCTTTTCTGGAAGGGCACTAATCCTGTTTGCGAGTCTCCACCCTCATGACCTTGAACCCTCCCAAAGGCCCCACCTCCCAGCCCCATCCCACTGGGGCTGGGATTTCAGCATGAGAATCTGTGGGGACACACACACACACACACACACACACACACACACTCGGGCCCATAATCCCACACTGCTGTTCTGCTTAACAGTTGGAGGGAAATCTTTTGTTAAAAGAGGTGTGTCCGTTTTGTCTGTGGATGTGTCACGCATGTAACTCTTCGTACATATGTGGCACAGCCACAAACACGTGGCTTATCTGGTTCTCGCTTCTCTTTCACATGGCTCCTCTCCTCATTCTGGAGGATCTGGAAGGACTGCCCTGGCTCTGGCCCACTCTCTGGAGGTGGGACAACTTCCAGGGAAAGGCAAAAGACAGCCAAGGTGCTGGGGGCCGCAGGTGACCCAGGGCTGGGCCAGCGCCGGGCTCCACGTGGAGTGGCCCTCCTCACTCCAGGGGCAGAGAGGGTCTGCCCTTCCTCTGCCTCCCTGGCCCTCTGTTCTGAGGTCACCCTGCCCTAATTCCAAAGCAGGGCAGGACTCAGTTCTGGAGGCTGGGCCTTCTCCGAGTTTGACCTCCAAATTCCCCTTCTTTCATGGAATCTGGACACCAGAGAAACCACCAGAACTATTGACTCAGCCCCCTGTGTCAGGGCGGGAGGCTGTCCTACCTCCCGTGACACTGTCCAGGGGAGGCTGTCCCACCGTCTCCCACGGGGAGTGGGGCTGGTGTGCTCCAGGTCTCCCAGGCCCACTGGCTATTTCCTTCCACCTAGCCTACCTCTGGAAGGCCGGACGCCCACGTCCTCGCCCAGCTTCCAGTCCTCACCGGGGAACGACTTCATCCAGGCAAGAGATGGCAAGAGCAAACACAGAAAGGGCGGCCCAGACGAACAAGCAATTCACAGAAGTAAGTGGAGCAGCCAATAAACACATCAGAAGATTTTCAACTTCAGTGAAAACCAGATAAGTGCAAAATACAACAACCGTGCTATGCCTTTGGCGAAGATGAAAGAGGTGGGATGTGGGGTGGGGGGCGGCTGCTCTGTGTGGACAAGGCTCTGGACACCACGTGGATGACTCCTGGGTGTCCTGAGGACCTTCCAGCATGGAGTCGTGGTGGCCTATGGCGACTCTCACCTCACTGACCGTCCTCACCCTCTGTGGCCCTGGCTCAGGGGTCCGTTTCGGCCCAAAACAGACTCCACCCAAGGAAGGCCTGCTTCTCTTGGCCGGCCCCTTCTCACACAGTCCCCCATAGTCTGGCGTGGCTTCTGGCCTTCACCTGGGACATGAGCCTCAAGCTAGCCGCCATAGTCTCGGCCCTCCCCAGGCACTCCCAGGGTTCTCTGGCCCACGGCACCTGGCTGCACCCCATTTACTGCTCCCACCGGCAAAGGCCGCCTGTCCTATCTCCCCCACAGAAGGATGCAACCAGCCATATAAACTTGGGGAGGGGATGGCATGTGGACAGGTGTCCTTGTTACCAGGCACCTAAGGTAGGAAGGGGGTCCCTGGGCACAGTTACGATCCTGAGCTCAGAAGCAGAGGCCTGCATCAGAGGAGACAGGGATGTCTGGAAACAGCCTCTTGCACGTACCTGGTTCAGGTATGTGCTTGATTCACCCCTTTTTTGCAGGAGAAAGAGGAGTGCTTCCAATTGGGATGAGTCTCATGCACCCCAATCTGACCTCCCTGCTTCTAACCCCAGGTGGGAGAGTGCAGGGGAGGAGTGCAGGGCAGCCCAGCTCTCCCTCTGTCCTGGTCTGGCCCTGCCAGCCAGTTTTTTCCCCTTCCTTTCCCTCCAGTTCAGTGTTCAGACGTGTCAAGTTCAGGTCCAAGGTCTGGCATAGTTCATGGGAGAATCATCCCCTTCCAGAAGCACGCAGGCTGGGTTTGGGGCTTGGGTAGGACTTGGACACAAATCTAAGGAGGAAATTTGCAGTGGAATGCAGTAAAAACCACGATGACTGTTTACTGAGCATTGGCTGTAAGCCAAGAAGGGTATCATCTCATTTAGCTCATCGGAGGATTCTGGAAGGGGGAACTTTTACACGTGGGGAAATGAAATCCACCAGGACATCATCACCCACCTAAGGCTGCTGAGCTGGATGGTCAAGGCCTTGGGGTCTTGAACCCAGGCAGCCTGGCCTCTAAGCTTCCTGCGCCCTGGGTCACGAGTCACGATGCTCCAGAAGCAGCTCATGGGAGTTCAAGAGGGCCCTGTTGGGGGTGCCTGCAGGAGAAACCCCGGGGAAGACACTATAAGGCCACTTCCATGAGCAGAGTGGGGTTGGGGCGAGGGGACAGTTGCCTCTCGTGAGCCCTGGCCTGGCACCCCACAGCCAGGCACCTCCATGGCCTCCTTCCGGGAGGTAACTCAGGCCCCGGAGTCCCAAGGCCCTGTCACTCAGGATTGAGGTAAGGGAGTGGGAGAGGCCGGGTCTGGAGGTCAAGAAGGACTAGGCCAGGCCAGGAATGGAGGTTGGCTGGGGCTGGAGGTCAAGGCATGACAGGCATCCCAACACCAAGCCAGCCACGGCACAGAGCACCCGCCATGGGAGAGGCCAGGCAACTCATGCCCTCCCTGCGGGGCCTGGGGCCGTCCTCAGGCGAGGGCTGCCCAGCACTGCCTGCTTGATGGGGGCAAGCCACAGGAAAAGGGATAGGAAATGCTAGCAGCTGCACGTATTAAGTGCCTACTGGCATGTTGTCCCTTTTCATTTTAATCTTCCAAGTGGCTCCGTGAGCTCTGAGTAACATTCGCATTTCACAGAGAGGCCACAGAAGCTCAAAGGCCTGACAGCTCTCAGCCTCACAGCAGAACCGGGATTCAAACTCGGGCAGGCCTGGTTTCAGAATTCACTCCCCCCACAAGACAGCCTCCTTGGGATGGAGATGGGCAGCCACGAGGCCTCTTTTCCTGCCATCCTCAGCCCTTCCTGCCAAGGCCTCTCCGTCCTGCTCTCACTCATGTGTGAAGGTTTACCTGCTCGAGCCTTGTCACCCTGTCAGCCCGAAGTCTTTTTCTGTATCTTCCCACAACCGTGCTGTGTGGAAGGCAGAGGGAATGTTACCCCATTTCACAGGTAAAGAAACTGAGGCTCAGGGAGATGACATCATTGGCCTCCAGTACCCACCACTCAGACAAGGCGGGACTCCAAAACGGGCCTCCAAGTCTGGTGTCCTTCCATGGCTACTCCTGGCAACGCCTTTGATCAGACATATCTGTCTCTGCAGGTCCTTAAGCTTCTGCAGTTCATGGGGGCCAGTCTGGTTTTTAATTTTATTTAATTTTTTGAGACAGGATCTCACTGTGTTGCCCAGACTGGAGTGCAGTGGCACAACCATAACTCACTGAAGCCTCAAACTCCTGAGCTCCTGGGCAATCCTCCTGCCTCAGCCTTCCTAGTGGCCGGAAATATAGGTGTGCGCTACCATGCCCAGCTAATTTTTTTGATATTTTTGTAGAGACAAGGTCTCGCTATGTTGCCCAGGCTGGTGTCAAACCCCTGGGCTCCAGCGATCCTCCCACCTCAGCCTCCAAGTAGCTGGGACTCCAGGTGTGTGCCACCACACCCGGTTAATTTTCTTACTTATCTTTTTTTTTTCCTAGTAGAGCCAGAAATTAGGAACATGTCAATTGTCCAGGCTGGTCTCAAACTCCTGACCTCCACTCCTGTGAATGCTTGGCTTGTATAACCACAGCTCTAACCCAGAGCTTTGGGCTTCTGGAAAGGGTGGGGCTGGGGAATTCCAAGGCCTTGACCTGGAAGGAATTCCAGGAACCTGGACAGCAACCTGGGCAGCCCGCCCATGCCATGACTATTCGGAGAGCTCTCGCCAGTCTCCCATCCTTCTCCTCCTCCCTTGCCTCCCCTCACACCCCGTCATGAGGTCTGCAGGGCAGGGGCAGGCACATTCCACAGCAAGTAAGTCACAGTCCATTGCAGTCTGGCTAGTGGCATTTTCATAGCATCACAGAAGTGAGAACTTGAGAGGACATTGCTGGTGGTTTCCACCCTGGGGGAGGTGGCCCCCTGGGGATGCTTGGAGTCGGGGTAGGGCCTGGGCCAGCCCCCAAGGCCCAGGCTCCAGCTCCCATCCCCACACCCACTCTGAACCACAGATGCCTGTGTGGACAGAGTCCCTGGAAGCATGTGGCCGGGCAAGGGCCAGAGGCAGGTCTGACGCCCACGGGGGCTGCAAGGTCATGTCAGAAGAAGGGGAGAGTCAGGACCTGGGCGGCGGCTGCCCAGACTACTCTGTGCAGGCCCAGGATGTCTGGACATTCTGATTATTCTCTTTCTAAAGAACAGCTAGAAATATAATTTTTCTGTAAAATATTTTCATTTTAAAATATAGAAACAGGCCAGGCACAGTGGCTCCCTGCAATCCCAGCACTCTGAGAGGCCAAGGCGGGAGGATCGTTCGAGCCCAGGAGTTTGAGAACAGCCTGGGCCACGTAGTGAGACCATGTCTCTATGGAAAAAAATCAACATTTTAGCTGGGCATGGTTGCATGTGCCTGTAGTCCCAGCTACACGGCAGGCTGAGGCGGGAGGATCGCCTGAGCCTAGGAAGTCAAGGCTGCTGTGAGCTGTGATTGTGTCACTGCACTCCAGCCTGGGCAACAGAGTAAGACCCCGACTCAGAAAATACATAGAAACAATTCAAATTTGAAAAGAAACAAACCCGAGACTAATACGTGGCTTCTGGTGGAGTCTAATTCTCCCTTCTCATGGCCAAGGAAACTGAGGCACAGAGTAGGGGTCTGTCAGAGACCACACCAAGTCCAAGCCCAGTGCCAGGTAGTTACTTCCAGAGATTACGAGAGACATCCCCAGCATGTGACCCCAGCGCCTGCCTCAGGTCCCATGATATTTACCTCGGGAGATCTTCTGTGGTGTTCTCCTGGTGACCCCATCCCACAGATTTCTTGAAGTATTTTTCCCTCCCAACATGTCCCTTTAAAACTCCAAAGTTGGCCAAGACATTCCAAGACCCTGCCGGGAGTCAGGGCGAGGCTGCAGACAGCCTTGCCCTCTGCCAGGCCCTTCCCACATGCCATTCCCCAGCCTTGGCCATCCTGCCCTCTCGGCCCAGCCCCAGACGGCACAGCTGATGGCCCAGAAAAGCCCCATCAGGCCGAATTAGGAACAAGTCAGGGCTGAATTAGGAACATTTGAGCGCAAGGGGAAGCCGAGGTCCTGGCGGGAGGCCCTGCCAGCCTCCCTGGGCGCTACATCCGTCAGCGGGCTGCGGCCACAGAGCCCTCCAACCCTCCTGCACCCGGGCAGGGCAGGGCGGTGAGTGACAAGACACATGGCCTTGTAAGACCGTCAGAGAAAGTCAAGTGCCTGAAAAGGGCGGCCAGGATACAGGGTGGCCCGTCAGGGCGGCAGGGCTGGGGCTGATCTCTAAGAACAAGGGAGAAGCTGGACAGTCAGCGTGTTCTGCAGAGGGAGCTGAGGCCAGCAGGGGGGACTGGGTGTGGCATGGCGGGCGAGTATGGCCCGCCACCCCCCTCCTGGGGAGGCCCTCGGTTGCTCTGAACTTGGCTTCCTCACCCGAAGTCGGGGCTGCATGAGCCCAACGTTCCCTTTCTTTGGAGCAGACATGCCATGCTCAGCAAACCCGCCGCAGCTCATGCCTGGCCCGTGAGCGAATGAATGAAGGACTCAGTGATCTAACATAAACACTGAGCTCATGAGAAAAGCATGAGCACAGAGATGAGCGGAGGAATTTCTGTGTGTGTGTGTGTCTGAGTCTCACTCTGTCACCCAGGCTGGAGGGCAGTGGCATGCTCATGACTCACTGCATCCTTGGCCTTCTGGCCTCAGGTGATCCTCCCACTTCAGTCTCCCATGTAGCTGGGACTACAGGCACATGCCACCACACCCCACTAAAATGTTGATTTTTTTTCATAGAGACGAGGTCTTGTTGCGTTGCCCAGGCTGGTCTCGAACTCCTGGGTTCGAGTGATCCTCCCACCTTGGCCTCCTCACAGCCACCGCAGCCTCGACTTTCTGGCCCCAGACGATCCTTCCACCTCAGCCTTCCAAGTAGCTGGAGCCACAGGTGCGTGCCACCACCCCTGGCTAATTTTTTTATTTATTGTAGAGACGAGGTCTCACCAAGTTGCCCAGGCCAGTCTCGAACCTGTGGGCTCGGGCAATCCTCTCGCCTCCACCTCCCAAAGTGCTGGGATGACAGGCATGAGCCACCGCGCCCAGCTGAGCGGAGTGATTTAACGCCTTGATTGGCTAAGGTGTCTCTCGTTGCTGCGGGTGTCCTTTCCATCATGGGGGAGAGGTGCAGACAGAAGGGTGGGTCACATCGGTCCCCTGTGCTGGGAGGACACCGAGGCTTGGAGCATGTGAGGAGGAGCAGGACTGACCTGAGTGGTGGGTTTGGGTGAAGGAACCCGGCCTTTTGACTCTGCCATGCCGAGCGCCCCTCCAGGGTGGCAGCCGTCCTGACACAGAGGGTGCCAGCCAACATGCATCACGACTCGGCAGGGAGGTGAGTCCGGGCGGGTCCCCAGGGATGGGCGGAATCTGATGGGGAGAAGGGAGCAGAGGGCCAGGGCTCACCTGCGCAGCTGCGGTCAGAATGAAGCTCCCTCACCTGATCTCCAGCCTAATGACCCTGCGGCAGTCTCCCAGTCTGAAGTAAGCTGGGGAAGCGACCCTGGCCGAGTGTTTGTTCTTTCCCCAAGATCCCAGAGAGGATGTGAACAACTCACTCAGAGAGTCTTAGACTAGCTGGCAGCCTTGTGTCCAGTGGGAGGAACCCTGTCACAGAGAAGAACTGAAACAATGGTCAAATCTCACCATGATGTAAAGTCTGCAGGACTTATCAGGACCATCCATCTTCGGCTGTGCTCTCTGAATCTCCAGGTGGAGACAGATGAGACATGCCTCACTTCCCTGTCTTCTCTGATCACAGACTTTTTTTTCTTCCCTCATGAGTCAGTGTGAAGGTCTAGTGTTCAGGTTGCCTTGTTTTGGGAAGTGTCGCTGCAGACAGCCACTTGTTTCTTGGGGAGGTGGGGAACAGAGGCTTGGCTTCACTACAGAAGGGATTGGGTGATCTTGGACAAATCCTCAAGCCTCAGTGTCTACGTCTTTCTTTTTTGTTAGAGGGTTAGAAACAAGGTCCTACTCTGTCGCCCAGGCTGGAGTGCAGCGACCCAATCATAACCCACTATAGCCTCCAACTCCTGGCCTCAAGCGGTCCTCCTGCCTTGGCATCCCAAAGGACTGGGATTAGAGCTGTGCGCCACCACACCTGGCCAGCTTTTGTCTCAAACAGGGTTCACATGCTGACCTCATCATGTTGCTGTGAAGGTAAAATGAGATCACAGGTGTCCACAGGAGACCCTTCCTGCCAGTAAAAGTCGTCTTGATGGTGTATAAACTTGTACTAAAAAAGCGTCGTGACTGTGGGATTTGCCTGAAAAGATCAGGATCAGTAACTTTTATTTGACAGGAGAATTCCTCGAGTTTCAAAGTGACCGACAGGGTGTTTTTAAGTTGCATACCCCTGCTGGCCTCTCTCCCCAGCTAGTTGAAAATAGAGTGCAGTTTGAAAGATTTTAACTGATCAGAAAAGGGGCCTGTCTATAAGCCAATGCTTGGGTGTGGGACTCCTGTACTTGCCACGTCCCTTGCAGTCCTGGGGTCCCAGGATGCAAGTCTCGCGAGCCCCGCCTGCTGACTCAGGCCCCGTGTCCCCATCAGAGTTGTCATCTCACAGATGCCCTGAACAGCTCTCCACAGACCCAGGCCTCCCTCCCACCCTTCCCCAGCCACATACATACCAGTCTCCTCTGCCTGGGGTTGTCTCCTCACCCCTTGGCCCTCTCTTAGTGATAGAATTAAAGACTCCATTTCCCAGACTCCTTTGCTGAAGGTGGGTGTGGCCACAGGCCAAGTTCTATCTGTGGGGCAGGAGGGCAAGCGATGTGTGCACGTTTCTAGCATGCCTGCCTTTCCTGGAAACAGCATACCTTCAACATCCACTTCTTCTCTTCCTGTAGGTTGGAGCAGTGACGTGACGGCCGGCTCTGAGCAGCCGCCTTGGGCCATGTGGTGAAAGCCACTCATGGAGAATGGCAGAACCACAAGGCGGATGGAGTCTGGACCTCCAAACCTGAAGCTGCCATGTTAGCCCTGGACTGCCCAAGTTATTACTGTTACCGGAGGGAGGAACAGACGTCTGTGGTGTTGGGACCTTTGAGATCTTGGTGCTAGAAGCAGAACACTGTGCATAACTGCTTCTAACTTCTCTTCAGAACTCCATGGTCTCTGCCTTCACGGGCCCCACTGCCCCGCCAGAGCCGCCTGCCTGCACATCGAAGCCCCAGATTCCATCTGATGACACTGGCCTCAGGACAGAGCGTGGCCAACCTCACAAAGGCGTGAAGAGGCTGTCAGCAAGTGGCATACATCACCGCCCTCACTCGTGGGCATCTTGGTGTCTCTTTCGCGGGCAGGGCCTTCCAACAGTGCTGTTCAGCACCACAGGGCGGGGCCGGGCACAGACCTCCGTCACCGCCATGCGTGACGCATAACGCTCCTTCAAGACCAGAAGAAGCCAACAGGGCAGTGAGGCCGGCCAGGCTGGTGGGGTGTGGCGGGGGACGGGCCTGGCTCCACACCTTTAAATATATCCTGATGTCAGAGAATTCCGCGCCTTGTGACCTGAGCCAGGACCTGCTGTAATCAGGTCCTGAAAGCAAGGCAGGCCGACGGCCGCCTCTCTGGCGACACATGTCTGGATGCCCATGTCTCCGTGCTCCATGCCCCGGCTGGCACACAGCCAGCCCTGACCAGCTGCCCTCAGACGCCCCAGGGGAGTCCTGGTGGAGGCCGGGTGAGGCTGACAGTCAACCAACAATGGCAGCCCCAGATGGGATGGACCACCTTGTGAGGTAGTGAGCGCCCTGGCTTCAGAGGTAATCAAGCCAGATGACCACTGGCAGGGACGTTTTAAGGGGTGGGAGAAGGAGCTGACCCTGGGGTGGCCTGGGGTTTCAGACTCCTCCCTGGGAGGCTCCCACCAGGCCCGTGGTTCCACCACCAGAGCTGCTAGAAGGCACAGCGTCACCATCTCCTGACGCTGCCGGGTGAGCCCCGGGGGGCAATGTGACACCACCCTCTTGGCTCTTCTTGTGAGTTCATTTCCCAGACCCTTCTCGCCAACGGCGTGGGCAGTGATGACTGGAGCACTGGTCAGCACAGCAGGGGCCCCTGGCCACCCAGAAGTGCCGTGAAGGCAAGGTATGCATGGGGGCGGGAGGCAAGGGAGCTGAGGACACAGGAGGAGGTGGGGATGTGGGAGCGGGGACAGGCGGGCACCCCAAAGACACTCCTACCCCATCATTCGTGCAGCTCTTTCCAGTTCCCAGCACCAGCCTTCCAAGGGAGCACTGGCCTATGTGTCTGGAGACCTGTCTGCTGGCCCCGGCTGGGCCAGGCCCTGGCGGCGGGTTTTGGACATGTGCAATGCCACCCCACAGAACTCAGCTCCTTCCGTGCCCAAACCAGAGGAGGCATGTGCTGGTCTCAAGGACCCTTCCACCCTGACAGGACTGGGCCACCAGGGTGGGCTCTGGGGGACCCCAGACCTGGTTGGGAACCCCAGTTCTGCTTTCAGAGCCGTGCAACCTTGAACCAGTTAGATAAACTTCCCGAGTCTCAGTTCCCACATCTGCAAAATGGGAGCCGTGACACTGACTCTGGAAGGGAGTTAGGATGACAAAATATAACCTACCTAGCACGGGACAGGGTGGGTGCTAGAAACAGCCATGACTTTCTATGTCGCTTCCAAGGGAGCACTGGACTAGGAGTCCAGAGACCTCTCCGCTGGCCAGATACTGGTTAATGCCTCCATGGGACATGACAGGCATCCACCATCCAAGGAAGCATCTGGAAGGCACCCAGGGCCTCAGCCACTCTTTCAACAGACACTCACTGGGCTTCTACTACAGATGGTGCTGAGCCGTACCAAACTCTGCTGCGCATCTGAGCTGGCCAAGCCCCACCTCTGACTATCCCTTGGCCGGTGGTACCCAGTTCTCACCTTGGGCTCCAGACACATCTTCCCCAGGCTCCAGCCTCCCACACCCTAGCCAGGCCATCCCTCCCTAGGCCCCCCAGTTCCAGGGAGGCTGTGGGATTGACCTAAACGGGGCCTAGTGGCCATGGATTGACTTCCACATCGGCTCATGGAGTCCATGTGCAGAGACTCGGAGGTCCCTTTCTGGCGTGTCTCAGGCCTGACTTCTTATGAGAATCACCTGGGCGTTTGAAAGACGACCTTGATGTCCCCCACCCACCTGAGACTCTCACTCTGGGGGGGGGGGGGTCTGGACAGAGCTTGGGCTCAGGTGGCTCTGAAGCCCCCAGGTGATCCCCGTGTGTGAGAGGCTGTGTTAGTTCAACCCGCCTCCCTTGGGCGGGAAGAGGAATTCACCGAGGTCAGAGTCTACCTAGAAGCTCAGATAGACATTGTTAGCCTCACTTCGCAGACAAGGAAACTGAGGATCAGAGAGGGGAAGGGGGCTCGGAAGTCCTCCAGGGAGCCCTCCTCCTGCGGACATCACCTTCATGGCCTTCACTCAAAGACGTGGCAGTCCTGGAGGTCACTCAGGCACTGTGACGGGCAGAGAGAGTGGAAACTGAAGGTGGGTGAGTGGGTCCCAGGTCCCCTCCCCACACGCTGCCCGGTGTCTGCGTGTCAGGGATCCGAATGAGGACAACCATCCCCTGTGAAAGGCACCCACGTTGCACCCGCCCCCAGCAGGTGACCAGGGCCTCCAGGTATTTGAGCAATGGGGGAGGCACAGGAGGGCTGTGTTCCAGGGCAGGGGCAGAGTCCAAGGCCACGGAAGAATGGAGACCCCCCGGCAGGCTCTGAGCCACTGCACGAATCAGGGGTCTCTAGCGGGCACAGAGTCCTGGAACATGCGTCACATGCAAGGGGTCTGTAGGGAGGACGGGCTCGCTGATGGCGAGGCATAGCCCCGCGGCAGGCTGCCCACACGCTGGGCAGTGAGGAAAGCCACAGCTGGCCCCGTCCAAGTCCCAGAGCCTTGGAACCAGGGAGGCTGACACTGCAGCCTCTGTCGGAGGCCAAAGGCCCAGGAGCCCTGGAGGCCGCTAGTGACATCCCAGAGTCCAGAGGCTGAAGAATCTGGAGGCTGGTGTCCAAGGGCAGGAGGGGGGGAGGCAGAGCCATGAAGGTCTGCTGGGCACTAACCACTGCGTACCGGGCTGGTGACTTCTGGTCTGTGGTATCAGTGGCCTCATCCATGAGATGGGCACAAACAGCCCTCCTTCTTGAGGGCCTTGCGGACATCCCAGGACAGGAGTGCATGCCCAGCACACAGCAGGTCCTGGCAAGGGGGAGCCCTCCTTCTTCCCTTTTGTCTTCCCCTCTGTAGCTTCAAGCCTTGGTTCCGGGAAGGACTCACTGTTTTCAAAATTTTATTTTGAAATGTTTCAATTTAAGTAAATATTACAAGAGCAGGACGACAAACCCCGTACACTTTTCACTTGATTCACCCACTTGACATTGGCCGCTTGCTTTATGTCTGTTTGTACTCATCCTTGTAATAACGTGACTGTTCCCTTTACCCTTGACCACCTCAGCATGTGTTTCCCGAGAACAAGGGTGTTTCCTCACACACCCACTCCAGCAAGCTGGGGACCTGAACAGGGAGGGGGGAGCTGCTTGCCAGCACTCAATCAGCACTCAGATGTCACCAAGTGTCCCTCTCCATCCATCTGGCCCACCATTCAACCAGGAGCAGGCCTTGCACCTGGGCGCCGTGTGTCCTTGGTCTGGGAGCTTCCTGTACCTTTCTTTGTCTTTCATGACCTTGATGTTGGCGAGGAGTGCAGGCCAGTTAGTTTGCGGCGTGCCTGTCGCTTGGGCCAGGTGTGACACTGTTACCTCCTGGTGAGGTTCTGGTTATGCCCGGCTGAAAAAATCCCAACAGGGCCATGGGGTCCCCCTCTGTGCACGTAGGGCTGTCCTCTCCCGACTGAAGGGTGTCAGCATTAACTGGCTCCAGTTCAGGCAGTGTCAACAGGGTTCTCCCCGCACAGATGCCGCTCTTCCCTCTGGGTGGGTGGACATGGTCACACTGCAGACCTGGGTCTAGGGTCCAGAGGAGCCGGGCTATGTCTGGGCCTCAGCAGTTTCTAGCTGTGTGGCGTTGACCAGATTCTCCAGCTTCTCTGAACCTGTAAAACAGAGACCATCATCCCACCCTCGGGCGTCTTGAAGAGTGATGAGACCACAACTGTGAAGTGCGCCATGCAGGGGCTGGGCGCAGCAGAGGGGCCTGGCAGGCGTCAGCAGTCCTCAGCCCTGCCACCCCTAGAGATCACTGCAAGCCGCGAAGGCTGATGCCGGCTTGGGTGCAGGAACTGGGCGACTTATTTGGGGCCCGTTCAGTGGATATTCCCTGAGCATTCACCAAGCTTAGGAGCAAACAGCAGCAGAGAAGCCAGGCGCGAGGTGGACTGTTGTGACGTGACTGGGGGCCGCAGCGAGTGTCTGCAGAAAGCAGGTGACCCCGGGCATGGAAACAGACGGGCAAGGTGGATCCACGCCCTGAACCTGCGCTGGTCGACTCTGAGACCCAGCCAACCGGGGTGTGTGTGTCTGCCTTCTCCGTGGAGTCTCTATGTGGCTGTAGGCAAGTCACACGACCTCTCTGAGTTTCCTCTCTGTGAAATGGGGCTAAGACCGCCTCTCTCAGAAAGTGACTGTAAGGATGATGGTTTGGAGTATGTCGAGAGCATGGCCCAGTTGCTGGCGTTGGGTAGGTGCTCAGAAATCAAGCCGGCCGGGACCCCAGTTGTGATGTGACTTCTTCAGGAAAGCCTTTCCTGAGCACCATCCCAAGAAGGGAGCATCTGTTTCCCCTGAAATGTTCCTAGCATTCTCTCTTGCGCTCAGGGGGCCTGGAAGTTGGCACAACTTCCCGAGGGACTTTGCTGATCACTGCTCTGGGCTGCAGATGGCAGAATGCACTCAGCTGCTTCAGGCAGAGAGGAGTCTATGAGGAGGACAGATGGCTTGCAGGTCCCTGGGAAGGTGGCAGGGTCACATCCCAGGCTGGGTCTCCAGGGGTGAGTCCCCAGAGCACAATGCAGCACGGGCTGCCGGAACAACTGCTGCTTCTGCCTCGGTTGGAAAGTTCCAGAACAGGAACGACCACCGTGACACTCAGCTCCAGAGCCAGGCCCCTTCTGCCCTGATCTGGGCTGGCAAAATGGGGGCCCTATGCCCCCACCTTCTCCCAGAAGCACTCAGCTCCGACTCACGCCCCCAGAAGCTCCTCTCGTTGGCAGAACCTGGATCACGTCCGGGATCTGTACAGTGGGCGGGTCTTGGCTTGTACGTATCCCATGTCTGGACACCAGGAGGAGTGGAATGGGTTCGGAACCAGCCAAGCCACCAGGTCAAGTGCCATAAAAGTGTTCCATTCTCTGACGTGTGAGTTGCTCTCCTAGACATTCGTATGAAGAAGACAGGGAAATAAGCAAGCGTCTAGGTACAGCGTGGGAGGAAGGGAGGAAAGAGAGGGCAAGGGAGGGGGAAGAAACAAAATCTGTGAGCACGGGGTAACAACATCACCTTGGAACATTCATATGAAATAACTTTTGGCCAGTAAAAATAAGGTTTTTGGGCTGGACGCGGTGGCTCACATGCCTGTAATCCCAGCACTTTGGGAGACTGAGGTGGGAGGATTACTTGAGGCAAGGAGTCTGAGACCAGACTAGGAAACATAGTGAGCCCTCATCTCTACAAAACAATTAATACATAAATAAAAATAAAAATTAGCAGGTGTGGGAGAGCATGCCTGCAGTCCCAGCTACTTGGGAGGCTGAGGTGGGAGGATTGCCTGAGCACAGGAGGTGGAGGCTACAGTGAGTCATGATTGTGCCACTACACTCCAGCCTGGGTGACAAAGTGAGACCCCGACTCAAAAAAAAAATATCTTGTCTACATAGTTCTGTAGCATCTGTGTGTTCTACCAAGAACAGGCGTCACCTTTTTTTTCTGAGTTGGAGTCTCATTCTGTCGCCCAGGCTAGAGTACAGTGACACCCTCACAGCCACCGCAACCTGGACCTGCTGGGCTTAGGCAATCCTTCTACCTCAGCCTTCTAAGTAGCTGGAACTGCAGGTGCATGCTACCATGCCTGGCTAATTTTTTGATTTATTGTAGAGATGAGGTCTCATTCAGTTGCACAGGCAGGTCTTGAACCCCTGGGCTTAGGCAATCCTCTTGCCTTGGCATCCCAAAGTGCTGGGCTTACAGGCTGAGCCACCATGTCTGACCCGGGCGTCACTTTTATAATTGAATATAGTAGAAACTGAAGGTTGATGCAGCAACTTGGAGACATACTCCTACCTCATTCCTATATACGCACACATGTGACACGTGCACACACCTGCCTTGGGGACTCCAGCCGCTGAGCATGTCTGTGAGACCCCAAATGACCCAATCAGAGCTAGAACCTGGGGAGGAGGTGGCCACAGGTAATGTCGGGGAGGGAGGACGGTCCCATCATAGAAGGCAGGCAGGGGCCAGCTCTGGCTTACCTGGCTTGTAGTCGGTTGTCGACAAAGATTGGCTCCAGACCCTCATATAGAAATGGTGGAAGGGTCTGAAAGCTGCCACTGTGCAGAAAAGAGAACCCAGATGACTTTGAAGCAGATAGAAAGACACCAGCCTCCCTCAAAGTCAAGGAAATGCAAAATAAAACAAGAACCAGTTTTCACTGAGCAGGTTGGCTGTGGATTCGATGAGTACGCGGGGTGACAAGCAGGAGGGGGCCCTGCTCCACCGGGAGACGCGTGACGCCAGCCAGGACGGGGTGGGAGGACACACGTGCCCCTGGGTCTTCCACCCTGCCTTTGGGATTTGTGCTCAGAGAGAATCGTGCCTTGCCCTGTGCAAGGGGCGTGTGCGGGGTATTTGTACTGTGCTGCCAGTCTTCGCGACAACTGAAATCCGAGCCTTCTGTTGGAGTGGAATTAAATACATCGTGGGGCGTTCATACGGCAGGACACTGGTTAAAAGGAGAAATCTCGGAGCTGTGTTTTGAAGTCATCAGATCAAGCTGAAGAGCAATGGATACCATGGCCCAGTTTTGTAAGAAAAATATTTATATATATCATTTGCTGCGGACGGCATATTTCTGGTGTGGGCAGACTTGGGGATCTGAGTCACGCTTGTCATTCATTGTTTATACTTTTGTACTCTTATTCCATCACGTTCAGGTTCAGGTATTACACTTTTTATTTCAATATGTAATTAAGAATAAAAATACTTGTTGAATTAATAATGTGGACTAGAAAGCCGCAGAGAGGCATTTGAGTGTGAGGAGAAGAGTCATAGGGAGCTACTGATGGCTCTTGAGCAGGGGATGAAGCATAAGAGGGCCCAGAAGCACAGCAGGAGAGGTTGAGAGCAGGGAGCAAAGCCTGTGTGCCAGGCCAGCTGCAGGCATCTGAGGACCCCGGCATTCAAGGTTCCTGGCTCCTCAGACTTCCACAGTGTCCCCAGGACATGGAAGAGTGACTTCCTGTTCCCCCAGAGCTTGAGGCCATAACCTCAGCTTGATGTTTACTTAAAATTTTCTGTATGTTTTAATTTTCTTAAAATCATCATCTCTTGGTTAGGTTTTGCTTTTTCAGAGATGAGAGTCTCACTGTGTCGTCCAGGCTAAAGTGCAGTGAAGCGTTCATAGCTCACAGCAGATTCCAACTCTTAGGTTCAAGCGATCTTCCCATCTCAGCCTCCCAAGTGACTGGGACTACAGGTGTGTGCCACCACGCTCAGCTAATTTGTGTATTTACTTATTAGCAATAGGGTCTCACTCTGTTGCTCAGCCTGGTCTCAAACTCCTGACTTCAAGGGAGCCTCCCACCTCAGCCTCCCAAAGTGCTGGGATTACAGGTGTGGAACTGGCCCTCGTGGTAACGTTGTATTCTGTCGTAACCTCCTATTATACCCTTAACATCAGAAGGGTGAGAGATGGCTACCATTTAAGGAAAAAGAGTCGTATTATTAACAGGATGATAGCACATCAACTCTGAAACCAGGGCAGGGCAGGCCATCCTCTAGCTGGGTTCAAGTCTCTAACTGCAGGCCGTGTGGCCCCATGGCATGTTCTATGTGTGTGGGGCTGGGTGTCAGGAGCACCTCAGCTCTGTGGCCCCCCCAGCCTCTTGGACACGTCAAACGCCAGGGCCCATTCCAGCCCATCAAATGGATTCTCCTCCTGTGGACACCTCCTCATTCACGCCTTAACGCCCTCAGACCATGCTGCCCCACCACTACCACGCAGTGCCCCCAGGCGCCCCCTGCTTCCTGGTCGGCCACTCTGTTCTCTGGCTTGTCCAGGAGGTGTGTTCTGAGCCCCCCCCCGCCGCCGTGGGTCCCTTGATCTGCCGTGAGATGCACCACAAACAGCCTCCTGCTCTCTGTCAGTTCTGCTGCACTCCGAATGAGGCTTTAATGAGGCTTTGGCCTCAGAAAGGGGGAGTATATTTTGGGGCAGGAGAGTATGGGGGGGAGTTGGTGGAAGAGGGACAGGAGGGTTTGAGAGGGTAGAAAAAGCCAAGGCTGCCTCACAGTTTTCCCTTATGACCAGGGGGCAAAACGGAGGCTCCCAGAGACACCCTTACCCTCTACGCTGCCAGCCTCTAGGCCAGGCGGTCCTTGGCTGTGGGCTGTCCTGTGCATCTCAGGGCGTTTCCAACGTCCCTGGTCTCTGCCTACTGGAAGCCAGGGCATCCTCCAGCTATGACAACCGGCAGTGCCTCCAGCCTTTGCCAGATGTGTCCGGGGGCACAGTCACTCCCAGCATGACAGTGCCTCGTTCTGGAGGTGGAGGGGATGGGGGTGGGGGGACCCTTGATTGGTCTGCACCTCAAGGCATCCTGGGAGTCTCCGACCTTGTGGGGGAAGACGGGCAGCTGCTGGTGGGCCCCCTAGAAACCACAGCCCAGAGAGAGCCCTGCATCTCTGCCTGTCCCCTCCCAGAACACTGGCCCGGAGGCCAGGCCTGAGTCAACTCCAAATTCCAGGTCTCACCTCCATCTCCCCTGACATTTTATTTTTATTTTTAGGGTCTTGAGTTTTTCACCCACAACAGCCAACAGCTCCTGCCTCTCAGACTCTTTTATTGTTAGGTCTACAAGGGCAATAAAAAGCCTCAAAGGGATTCCGGGACATCAAATAGCCCTTTAAAAAAAAAAGGCACAAGGGTGGGGAAACCCTCCAACCATTTTATGTTCTTACCCAAGAGAATTAGACACATATGGAAGGTTTTTTCTTTTGACTTGGCACTATTTTAAGACATAAAGAAATTGTCCTTAAAATATGTTCCAGCTTTTTATGGCCACCTCGTTTATTAGAAGGATTGGTCTGTGTGTTGCCCATTACATGGGGTGAAGCCTAGGGCTGTGGGCGAGTTGGTTGGCCAGTGAGGAGGAGCCCTGAGCAGCATGGCCAGGACATCCAGGAGTGTGGAGAGCCCACTGAGGCCTGGAGTGGTCGAGGAAAACCTTGAAAGTAAGCAGGGCCAGGCTGGGCACGGTAGCTCACACATATCCCAGCACTTTGGGAGGCTGAGGTAGGAGGATCGCTTTTGCCCAGGAGTTCAAAGCTAACCTGTACAACATAGTAAGACCTCTATCTCTACAAAAAAAATTAAAAATCTAGCTGGGTGATAGCGCACACCTGTAGTCCCAGATACTCAATGAAAGGCCCCAGCCAGCCACAAGGAACCCGCCCCCTCCAAAGACTAAGCCTAGGTGTGGCCCCCACCTAAAATGGCGCTCCCGCCTAAGAAGGCGCCTGGACAAACTAACATGGAGGCTCGGACAAGGCTCTCCGGGTTCTTCTTCCACAACAAAGCCCACCGTTCCCATGCCCGCAAAAGCCCCTGTCAATCCCAAAAATACCTCACCTGCCGACCAATAGGTAACCGACAGGTCGCTTTAAATTTCTGTAAAACCTGCCACACCCCTGCCTCCATGCTGCAATCTGATTCTCAGGTTCTGTAGCCACCGTGCTCATCCCCATTAAATCTCTTGGCCTTAAAGGGTATTGAGTCTCACTACACGCCACCGTCTTTCACTCAGGAGGCTGAGGAGGAAGGATCGCATGAGCCCAGTAGGTTGAGGCTGTGGTGAGCAGTGATCCTGCCACTGCACTCCAGCCTGGGTAACACAGTAACACTTTGACTCAAAATAAAATGAAAAGAAAAACAAAAAACAAAAACAAAACAAGACTACGACATCCTAAAGCAACCACATTCATGGGGGAAAGCAGAAAGTCACTGCACATATATCAGGAGAGGGGCAGGCTTCGAAGCGACCTAAGACGATCTTAAGTTTAAACCCCAAGTGAAGCCTCAGCATGAAGACAACCTACAACAACTTTAAAAAATAACAAGCAAACAAAAAACAGAGAAACCTGGGGAAGAGGGAGAATCTGATCTCTAGAGTTATCACATTATTAAATTCAAATGTCTAGTTTTCAGCAAAACACACACACACACACAGAACATACAAAGAAATAAGAAAGTGTGGCCCATTCAGAGGGAAAAATAAACTAACAGGAGCTGTCACTGGGAAAGACCAGATGACAGACCTACTAGATAAAGATTTTAAAGCAACTGTCCTACAGATGTCCAGATTACTAAAGGATTATATGAAGAAAATCAAGAAAACAATGTATCTAAAAGAGATAGAAAACCTATGAAGACACCAAAAAGAAATTCTGGACAGAGAAGTATAGTAGCTGAAATGAAAAAGTGTACTAGAGCATATCTGAACTGGTAGAAGAAAGAATTTGTGAACTTGGAGATAGGAAAATTGAAATTGTTGAGTCTCTGGAATAGAAGGGGAAAAAGAAGAAAATTGAATAGAGCCTGTGAGACACCATCAAGTAGACCAACATACACATTGAGGGTCAATAGAAGAAGAAGAGAGGGAGAAAGAGGCAGAGAGATAATATGAAGAAATAACGGCCAAACACTTCCCAAGTTTGACAACAGATGTGAATATAAACATTGAGGAAGCTTAATAAATTTCAAGCAGGGTGAATACAAAGAGACTCAGACAAAGATACATCATAATGAAACTGACAAAAGGCAAAGACAAAAAGAGAATCGTGAAAGTAGCAAGAGAGAAGCAACTCATCACATACAAGATGATCCTCTTAAGATTGACATCAGATTTTTTTTATCAGAAACTTTGGAGACCAGAGGCAGTGGGCTAATATTTTCTAAGTTCTAGAAGAAAGAACTTGTCAACCCAGAATCCTATACCTTGCAAAGCTGTCCTTCAAAAGTGATGGGAACAGGAAAGCATTCCATATTAAACACCAGCTGAGAGAGTTTGCTACTGCTAGATCTGCTCTGCAATAAATGCTAAAGAAAGTCTTGAAGGCTTAAATGACAAGACACCAGATAATAACTCAAAGACATATGAGGAAATAAAGATCTCAGTAAAGATAAATACACAAGCAATTAGAAAACTAGTATTACTGTAGCAACAATCTGTTGTTCCACTTCTCATATTCTACATGATTTAAGAGATTGATTAAATGTTTTAAATTTATTAATCTAAAAATGTGGTTTATAATTTCACATTTTTTAAATTTAAGAGACTAATTCATTAAAAACAACTATTAGCATATGCTTTTAACACACAATGAATAACAATATAATTATGTGATTAATAACTGAATGGGGTGGGGGCTGAGTTGTTCAGGAACAGAATCTTTGTATTTTATTAAAATTCAGCTGGAAATTAAAATTAAAATTCAGTGTAAATGCAAGTTAAAATGTTATAGCTATAGGAAGTTAAATGTAATCCTCATGGTAGCCACAACAAAAAGAGATATAGAATAAACACACAAACGGAGAAGGGGAATTAAAGCTTTTCACTACAAAAATCACCTAAACACAAAAGAAAATAATAACACAAAAAATTGAAGGATGAAGAATAGTACGGTAATACAAAATAACAAAATGACTGAAGTAAGTTCCTCTTTATCAATAATTACTTTAAATGTAAATGACCTAAACTTTCCAATGAAAATACAAAACCTGAATGTATTAAAAAGAAAAAAATCATGATCCAACACTAAGTTGTCTAGAAGAGACTAATTTTAGATCCAAAGACACAAATTAGTTGAAAGTGAAAGGATAGAAAAAGGTAAGTCATACAAATAGAAACTGAAAGAGGGTAGAGGAGACTATACTAATATTAGACAAAATAGGCTTGAATTCAAAAAGGTTATAAGAGATAGAGAAAGACATATATTAATAAAAAGTTTCAATGCAGCAAGAAGATATAACAATTATAGGTCATCAAAACATGTGAAGCAAAAATGGACAGAATTGAAAGGATAAACAGTTCAACAATAATGGTTGGAAACTTCAGTACCTCGCTCTCAGTAACGAATAGAAATCAGACAGAGGATAAGTAAGGAAACAGAAAGTTTGAACAACACTGTAAGCCAGGATTTACCAGATATAATCAGAACACTCTACACAAACAACAACAAAATATGTACTCATTGCACATAGGTCTATTTTCTAGGATAGACCATATATTAAGCCACAAATGAAGTGTTAATAGAATTTCAAGATAAAGAATAAGGCAAGGATAATCACTTTCACCAATTCTATTCAACATAGTATCAGAAGTCTTAGCCAAAGCAATTAGACAAGAAAAAGGAATAAAAGGAGTCTAAATTGGAAAGGAAGAAGTAAAATTATCTCTACTTGTAGATCTTACACATAGAAAATTCTAAATATCACACCAAAATAAACCCTTTTAGAGTGAATCATTGAATTTAGCAAAGTCGCAGAATACAAAGCCAACACACAAAAATCAGTTGCAGTTCTATATACTAACAATGAACAGTATGAAAAGGGAATTAAGAAAACAATTCTATTTACAATAGCATGAAAAAGAACAAAGTACTTAGGAGTTAACTTAACCAAGCAGATGGAAGATTTGTACAACAAAAACTAGAAAACATTGCTGAAAGAAATGAAAGGAGACATAAATAAACAGAAAGATGCCTCATATATAGCCCTCATGAATGGTGTTAGTATACACACATACACACACACACACACACACACACACACACACACACACACACGAATACAAACAGAAAAAGAAAACCTAGAACTGAAAATAGTGGTATCTCAGGATAATGAAATTACTGGTGCCTTTCCCCCTTTCTAATTATTTTAAATAAACCCATATTACTTGCTTAATTAAATAAAAAAAGCAAAAGGCTGAAAATTAGATGTGGGAAAGACCCATTTTCTACAAAGTTATCCCTAAATCTTTTCAAAGAATTTAATCATACCCCACACTACACCTGGAACAGCTCTTTATTCTATCACACAGCATTGTATTCTAGAATGTTCTTAGAGCAGGTAGTGTTCTTTGCTCAGCATCTTCTAACTAGTGTCTCTGCTGCTTTGTTCTTTCATGGTTTTGAAGTGGATTTGAACGGATGTCTTTTTCTACCCCACCCCTAAAACACTAGTTTAATGGACCCAAGACCCCAGCCTGGCCGGTCAGGTTCAGAGACAGGCTTGTGACCCAAGCTCAACTTCTCTGAATACCCCACATGGCTCTCATAAAAAGGAACTCACTACAGATACACACAGCAACATGGTTAGGCCACAGAAGCATCATGCCAAGGAAAAGAAGTCAGACTCCAAAGGCCAGGTACTCATGATGCCATTGGTGAGATCTTCTACCTAAGGCAAAACGACAGGGTGATCCTCACATCAGCAGTTGCAGGAACTCGGGAGCTGGGAGGGGGATGACCACAGAGGGGTGGAGGGAGCTTCAGGGGATGATGCAGTGGCTGTTCTTCGTGATAGTCGTGGTGACAGGAGAATACACGTGTGTCAGAACGGAGTGAGCTGCACACCCTGAGAGGCTGAATATCACTGAAGTGTAGCTCAATAACCTGACTCAAAAGATAAGACTTTTAAAACAACACAGAAATCGTAGTGAGGCTGTTCCCACAGGAGAAAAGTGAGGGTAACAGAGCCTTTGGGGACTGGGCCCCCATGGAGCAGTAGCTGGCTTAGGCCAGGGGAGCCAAGAGCCCCAGACGTGTGATCACAGCATGTGTGTTCTCATGAGCAGCAACAGGATGGAGGTGGGAGAGGACTGCAGGGGGCACCAAGAAGGATACGGCAGGCGACCGCAGAGCCCAGCATCCGCAAGGCCCCTTTCCTGGTGCCGGTGCCAACTCGGCCCCTCTGGGTTGCACCTGACCTGCCTTCAGTTCTTCCCTGGGCTCACTGCTCACTGGGGCCGTGCCCAGTTCTCTGCTGCTCTCTTCCCTCTCTCTGGGACTGACCACCTGACATGTCGTCCCCCCTGGCTGCCCTCACGGCCTTCTCTCTCCACCTGCTCTGTGACCAAGCCCAGCTGGCTCTGGCCCCCATGGGCTCCTCTTGAGACAACAATGTATAAGTACAGCACTTCAAGACTGGGGGCTTATTAGGTGGGCAGGTGTGGGGAAAATCTCAACAAGAGGCTGGTGCTGACGTGAAGACACGTAAGTTTCCTTCTTTTAACCCTGCCCTGGCTCCTCGCTAGCAAGTGATAACAGAGTTACCACACCACCACCATTACCTGATGCCAACAGGAAAATAAAAAAGAGGAAGAGCAGTAGAAATCATATCATCTCCAGATCTCTCAAAGGGTGATGGCTGAAGTCAGCCTAATCAGCTCCTTAACCAGCCCCAGCTAATGACCAGGTGAGCAAAGTCAGGAGAAGCAGTTTCATCTCAGTATTAGAGACAGCTGGGCCAGACCGCCTCAAACTCAGGGACAAGATGTGTTCTCCCAACCAGACTCCATCTCCTCAGGGCTGTGGTCCATGTCGTCTCTCCTTTCATAAGCCCGGGGATAGAGGAAATTAACATTAATCAATGATAGACTCGATTTCTAACGTCTGCATAGATCTGGGAAGATGGTATCTGCGTTCACTGACCATCTTCCCAGACCAGGTCAGGTTCTCCTACAATATACCCTCAGTATTTTTCCTCGCAGAACTTATCACAGTAATTCAGTTGCTCACTTAATTCTTTGCTTAATACTTCTCTTCTTTTATAGTCTCTGAGCCCTATAAAGGTAAGGACTGGGGTCTAGGATCTGTCTTGATCACCACTCTATCTCTTGCATCTAGCACAGGGCCTACACAGAAGTATGTGCTCATAGTATTGGAACAAATGAGCAAATAGTTGGATGGGTGGACGAATAGGTGGATGGATGAATAGATCAGTGGATCAGTGGATAGATATATGAATGGATCCGTGGATGGTTGAAAGGATGGATACACGATGACTGGACAAATGCATAGTGGATGGATGGTTGCATGGATGGATGGATGGATGCACAGATGGGCAGATGGATACATGAATGAAAGGATGGATGGTGGATGGATTCGTGAATGGACGGATGCATGGATGGAGAACAGGTGGATGCTTGGATGGACGAATAGGTGGATGGACAGATTCACGGATGAACAGACAGATGCATGAATAGAATAACGAATGATGGGACAGATTCATAACTGGATGGATGCATGGATGGGTAGACAGATGGATGCTTGGGTGGGTGGGTGGATGGATAGATTTGTGACTAGATAAATAGATGGATAAATGGATGAATAGATGATGGATGCACGCATGGATGGATGGATCGATGGATGAAAGGATGCCTGGATGGATGAAAAGACGCATGAATGGATGGACGGATGATGCATGGAGGGATGGATGGACAGAGGGATGAGGGATGGATGGGTGCATGAATGCTTGGATGAATGCTCGAAATGGTTGGAACGATGAATTTCAGCTCACTGAGGACCCAAGATGTGCAGTGACCCGAAGCCCCAGGGCGGAGGTCTTGGCTCAGAGCCACAGCAGACAGAATTATGTCTTTGTTTCTGAATCCGCCTATGCAGTGAGTCATCCAATTTCTGAAAGCCACAGGCTTCTTTCCACAACGAGGCTGCCCAGAGGGGCCCCCAAGCCTCAAAGAGCATCAGAAAAGCTGCTCACACGCACAGTTACTGTCAGTTTCTAATCATTGCTGTTTCTCTGATGTGCTTTGTGAGTCAGAGCTGCTGTTGCCTCAATGCTGTTCCTGTTTCAGCAGCATTCTGACATTTTTTAAAGAAAAAAGTCGGCAGCGGCAAGCTATGTCTTTGGGCTAAGGCTGCGGGCACTTCTTTGATTTGATTACTCCTTGATTTGATTATGAATGGACTGGGGATTGAAGGGAACAAGGATATCAAAAAGAAGACGTGGCATCTTCCCACCTATGGCAAAGTGTAGGGATCTGCAGCCCTTTGGCAGAAAACATTCTCAACTCTTCTCCAGTGGAGCCCCTACATGGACCCCATGCTGGTCAGTCTGGAACCTGACACACCTTGAACTCCCTCACTTCCCCTCTCACCTGTAAATTTCCTCTTGCTAGGTATGCCACCCCACCCCCATCTCCACCTCTGGCAAAGGCCCTGGAGCCTGGTGGAGTAGGGGGGGAGCCCAGCTCAGCTCTGACTTTCTGCAGTTCCTCTCCCGATTCTGCCAGCCAGCAGTCCCCTGACCTGCTTGCTCTCTGAAGTCCTGTGACAACCACTTCCCATGTGGTGATGACTCATGCCATTATCTGATGATAAAGTGCATTTCGCAATGTTCTGTTGCGATTTAAAGGAAGAAAGCGGTGATATCTGGGGGCCACGCTACCCTTGCGGCCAAAAAAAAGAAGCTGAGGTCCAGCTCAGTGACTTCCTTCCTATCTGATCTCTGAGAAGTTGTTACCCTCGGTTTGTTCATCAGTCAAATCAGAGTTTTCCTTTTTTCAATAGTTTTTGATATCAAGTGAGATAACAATCCTAAACATGCCTTGTAAGCTGTCCCATGTCACGCGCGGAGGAAGACTAACTGGCACCATCTCATCTTCCTCCTTTCCATCATCATCCTCATCGCACTGCTGTCTTGTCCCGTGTTAGCAGACCTGGGTGATACATGTGTGTTGTCTTCCAAGCAAAACGGTGGGCCTCTCGCGTTTAGGGACCCTGTGGCACACTTCTGAGCCCCCTTCTATATAGCGCACCAGGCTGGGGACTCAGTGGGTGTCCAGTGACTACTCCCCATTGACTGATAAACTCAGAGGACAGTGAATCACAGGAAGAAGGGTGCATTTGTCCTTCAGAGATCCTGTTTTATTTCTCCTTTTGCCTTAAAAAGGGCAAATGGAGGACCTCTCTCCTGACCGGGGTGGGCGTGGACATTTCTTTTTGCCGTGTCCCTGACAGCACCAAGACACTTTCTTTTTTTTTGAGTCTCACTCTGTTGCCCAGGCTGGAGTGCAGGGGCATGCTCACAGCCACTGCAGCCTCGACCTGCTGGGCTCAGGGGATCCTTCCGCCTCAGCCTTCCAAGTAGCTGGAGCCACAGGGGCACGCCCCCACACCCAGCCAAGTTGCCCAGGCTGGTCTCAAACCCCTAGGCTCAGGCAATCCTTTCGCCTCTGCCTCCCAAAGTACTGGGATGACAGGCGTGAGCCACGGCGCCCGGCTGACACTTTGCCTTTCACAGGCCCATCAGGAGAATCCTGAGAGAAGGGGCAGGGCTGTGGGCACACGGCACCTACTCTACATTAAGCGGAGAGAGGCCCGGCAAGGCCACACCTTGAGATGGATCACTGGGGCATCGGCGAGACCCAGCCACGAAGCAGGCCTCCTGACCTTGGCCTTGGATGTTTCGAGGGAAGCACTCACTCCACTGAGAGGGAATTTCCTAGCACTCACTGAGATAGATGTTTCATAAATGATATATCATTTATTCTTCCTGGTGTCCTTGCAAGGGACCCATCATCATCCCCATATTACCTGAGAGGTGACCCGCTCAAGGTTACGGAGGGGACGGGGGACCAGCACTCATTTCCCAAGACCCGCGGAGCATACTCGAGGCGCGTGGGCTGAGTGCTTCTGGGCTGTGAATCTCCCTCCCCTAGCCCTCCCCAATTTGCAGGAAGTGCAGGTAAACCACATCCTGCCACGTCCTTGCAGAGAGATAACAAGGCCCACCGCCACCATTCTCTGTCCCACCACAGCCCAGTCGAGGAAGACAGACTTCCTTGACTCTCTGACTACCCCTGAGTGTCAGAGTTGGAAGGGGCCTCATTTTGAGCTTTCTTCCTTCAGGATCGCCTGGGCCACTTGCTTCCGGTCCAGAGTTCCCAAGGCTACCTCTATGGCTTGAAATCGTGGCTCTCAAGTAGGGTCCAGGAATCTGCCTTTTTAGCAAGCCCCCTGAGTGACTCAACGAGTGTTCAAGTTTGAGACAACACTAGTCCTACCCTCTCGCACACTGCAGCCCCAAGAGGACAGTGACAGTTCCCTCTGAGGCCAGCAGCGGTGGCTGGGTTACCTCCTGGGTGTGGCTGCGGCAACTGCCACAGGTGACCACTCCATGCTGCTGAATTCACAACAAACATTAGGGAAACAGGCTACAAATGTCTATCCAGCCAGCTAGACTCCAATCCACCCATCTTCACAGAAGCCGTGCGCATTTGGAGACCCTGGGAGGTACTCCGGCACGCCAGGCTGTCACACGCGGACCTTTGAGAAGCCACCTTCTTGGAGAGATCTGAGCTGGCCCCCTAGTCCACAGATATGACCTTTAGCCCAGAAACAGGCAAACTGCTGCCCTCAAACTGGAGCCTGCTGCTTGTTCTGTGAAGAGTGATTGGGACACAGCCATGCCCATTTGCTTATGCATTGTCCAGGGATGCTTCTGCACCGTACTGGCCGAGCCAAGCCCAAAGTATTTGCCCTCTGGCCCTTGATAGAAAAAATTTGCCAACCCCTGTGTGTAGCCCATCCATCAACCAGCAAAACTTCGTTCCTGGGTCTGCACTTGGGGGTCTCTGGCTTTCCCAGGCAGGCATCCACTGCACTGCGGTGGGACGCGGGGCTTGGACACATTGTAGGTGTTGGCAAAGAAATTGCTGAATGGATGAACCATCACCATGAGCTATTTCATTCTCCACGATGCAAATGAGAAAACCACAGCTTTTAGAAAAAGAGAATCATAAGCCGGGCACAGTGACTTCCGCCTGTCATCCCAGCACTTTGGGAGGTGGAGGCAAGAGGATTGCCTGAGCCCAGGGGTTCAAGACCAGCTTGAGCAACTTGGCAAGACCTCATCTCTACAGTAAATCAAAAACTTAGCTGGGCGTGATGGTGCCTGCCTGTAGTTCCAGCTACTTGGAAGGCTGAAGTGGAAGGATCGCCTGAGCCCAGCAGGTGAAAGCTGTGGTGGCCATGAGCTTGCCACTGCACTTCAGCTTGTGTGACAGAGTGAAGCTCCAACTCGAAAGAAAGAAAGAAAGAAAGAAAGAAAGAAAGAAAGAAAGAAAGAAAGAAAGAAAGAAAGAAAGAAAGAAAGAAAGAAAAGAAAGAAGGAAAGAAAGAAAAGCAAATCATGTAGTCCAAGTTCTCAAAGGTAGAAAATGCTAGAATAAGAATCTGTCTCAATCCAAGGTATAGCATTTTGTCCTGTAAACTTGAAACAGAGAGCAGGTAGAATCTTGCCAGAAATATTCAGAAATGGGGGGGTAGGGTAGGCCTTTTGGAAGAAGGGGCTGAGTTCACGGGGTTGGGAGATTAAAAAAGATCCTGAGAAAGAATAAAGAATGATTTGAAAGGACAAACACACCCCATCCTTCTGGAAAAGCAGATGACTTGAGATATATTAGGCTAATTCACTACCTGTTAGCGTCTTTCTGGACCTACTGTGAAAAAGTGGTATCAAGGATGCATGCGTGAGTCACACACTTACCAGAATACAACTCAAACCAAGCTGGGTGCTGGTCTTTGTGGGCTGGAGTCACTGGGGCATCACTGGGGAACCCGGGAGGCTGCCTGGCATGGAAATGCGGTGGAGAAACCCAGCCCAGGGGGGTCAGAGCCAGGCCACCACGAAGCCTTTCTGGGCTCTGAGCTTCTCAAGTTCTCCATGGCTTGAGTCCATCCTAATCCTCTCCCATCCAGTTCATGGCGAGGCATTCAAGGTCCCAAACGAGCCCTTTTGAATTGCAAGATCCAGTCTTGTCCGGGCCACCTGGCCAAAATGGCATAGAAAACAGGGAATCTTTGGGTTGACTCTTTGGAATTCTTTGTTCCTTTGCCCAATAAACCATACCCACAGAGTGCATCGATGACTTCTAGCCTCTGTTTCTTTAAGGTGGAGGAGAATGCCTGAAGACCACAGACTCATTTTCATGGCTCTCCCTCTCTGATATTTAGTTTTCTCTCTTACACCTAATTCACCAAAAGTGGTTTAGCTATAGCAGGCATCGGTTCTCTCCAAAGCACACGTCTTAGCTTGCAAAGACACCGCTGCTGTGTTTCTGTGCTCATATTTCATTGCATTATAAGATGACGGAGTGCATTATTTGATTAGAGGAACAGGTTTAGGTAGTAAACAAACACGAACACCCAGCCGTTGCTTTGTTAAACTCTGGTGTGTCCACGTGGCTCTCTGAGCTATGGGCACCATGTCTTCTAGCTTTGGGCCCCTCCCCTTCCTTGGGGAGGTGAATCTCCTCTCTCTCTCTCTAATTTACTTTCTAAATAAACTATATTTTCCAGCCTAAAGAAAACAAAAACAAGACAAAAACAACCACAAACACCCCTCCGTAAGCACACACAACCCAACCAATAGGAACAGACATGCCAGGAAAACTGGAGAGGAGCCTCTGGTGGGGCTTCCTGAGAGAGGCCCGGCAAGGCCACGCCTGGAGAGTCACCGGTCGTCAGGCAAGTGGGCTGGCCGCTGGTTGTCTAAGAGCATGTCTGCTGTCAGGCGGCACATGCCACAGCCCCTTGTCACGTGCGCTGCCCAGTGCCATCCTTGTGACCCTCTGAGGGTCACATAGGAGAAATGAGGACCAGAGACACTGAGCCACTTTCTCACAGACAGACGTGCGGGAATGATCTCCTTTGTGTATGTGCTGCAGGGGACCGGCACAGAGTAGATGGACACATGGGGGGGAAAATAGTCGTTGTTCATGGGCAGAAGTGACAGAGCTGGGCCCCAAACCAGGTGGAACTGCTTAGAGATCCGTGCTCTTTTAACTCACTTGTAAACGTCTGTGAAATGCACGTTCAACATCGAGCCCTATGGCTGCCTCCAGGACAAACAATGGAACTCTGTCCTCACCCAGAGAGCCATGTGCTTCCTCATTCTTATTTTTCTCCCATAAAGAAATATTTTTTAAAAAACTGAATTTCCCAGATGTAGTGACTCACACCTATGATGCCAGCACTTTGGGAGGCCAAGGCCAGAGGATCACTTGAGGCCTGGAGTTCGAGACCAGACTGGCAACATAGAGAGACCTCATTTCTACCAAAAAAAAAAGAATCAAAATAGTAGCCGGGCACGATGGTGGGCACCTGTAGTCCCAGCTACTAGGGAGGCGGAAGTGGGAGAATCTCCTGAGCCCTGGCAGTCGAGGCTGTGGTGACCTGTGATCATGTCACTGTACTCCAGCCTAGGCGACAGAGTGAGACTCAAAACGAAAAGCGAACGTCTTTCACTTCCCTCGGTGTTGCCTGAGAATCTTTTGCAAGGAGGCCTGGAAAGAAACAATCGCGCACATGAGGATTATACCAAAGCTCTTCGGGAGAGGGGTTGACAGCGCCCCCACTCCCGTCTTACTGTCATCCCTGCCGCATATCCTTGTCCGGTTCCAAGACTTCCCACGCTCATGCAAAACACCCTGGCCACATCTCACCAAGAGCTCTAGGGGAAACCCTAAACCTCAGAGTGAAATCAAGGGGCTGACATCTGCCCCTGGGGAAACAAGACACAAACAAGACTGGGGTGAACCGCCAGGCCTGAAGCTGTTTCTCGGGATGAGTCACAGGGTCTGCCACTCGCCAGTGCTCTCCCCCGCTCCCGCTGAGTCTCTGTGCCACCGAGAGGCCGGCCTGGTTACAAACTCGACCAGATTAACACGGGGCGAGAAGGGAGAGCTGGGGGGAGGAGGAGGGGATCGCTCGCCAAAGAAGCCACAGAGACCTTCCACCGGCCTGGGTGGGGCTTGATTTTTCTTCTTTCAACTTCCTGTTAGACGGCGGGACAGCACCTCTGTTTCCTGCCCGCCCCTCCAGGAGACCTCTCCATGCTTAAGAGGAGTGCAGCTGGGGGCTGTGCCGTCACTGCCCTCTTCTTCCTTAAGTAAGGCAGTGATGCTCCTTGAGCTTCCTTCTCCACAAATACGCCTTAAAGCCTGGTTTCCGCCAGGGCCCTGTGAGACGCTAGGAATGTTATGGTGAGAAAAGGATCATATAGGACTCTCGCCCTCATGATGTTGACGGTTAGTGAGACACAGACATCAAATAACTGCTGGAGAGAACAGGGCAGGGGGTATGGTTAAAGCCAGGAAAAGTGCCTGGCCTATAATAGGCATTCCATGGGCATGTGCTGAATGAATGATACAAACAATTGCAGATGTCATGCCAAATGCGATCATCACAGCTGTGGTGGGAGTCTAAAGTGACGTATTTCCAACCTACTCCCGTTTCGCCCTCGCATGGCGACGTAACGCGTGATATTGAACAGGTAACAGCATTGCATCACTGAGTCTCAGATGCCATTCTAAGAGCTTTGCACACATTATGAGCCCATTTAACACCACAATGACCTTGTGGCATGGGTGCTATTATTAGGTTGTTTAAAAGATGAGGCATCGGAAGGGACATTCAAGCTGAGACTACAGAGAACAGAGGGCCAAGGTCTTCCTCAATTCTTGCGAGGCAGGGAGGTCTCCAGAAGTCTCCATGTGTCCTGTGGAGGGCATAGAAAGAGGCTGGTTTGGGAGCTGCTGTGGGGTGAGGCTGCCAGAGTGACATGTGGGGCTAGAATGAGAGCTGGTCTGCTTTTTAGGGGGCCCACAGCTCCAGCCACCATAGGGTGGGAACCTTGGCAAGAAGAGATGGTGCCCTTTGCCTGGATCCAGCTGCAAACCTGGCACTTCTCCATTTAATCTTAGGGCTCCTTCAGTGTCTCCTCCATTGGGTCATCTGCTTTGTGGATTCTATGTCTCCCTCCTTCCTGGTCGACTGCCTCATTTTAGCAGAGTGGCCTCTCCAGTAGCATCCTCAGACAAAGGGAATGGAAGGCAGACTTGGGAGGATTTGCGTTTTTGAAGTGCAAACTTTAGGGCACCCACTGGATTGTGATTTGGCTGGGTATATATTTTATGTGGTGAATCACTTTTCTTTGGAATTTTAAAGATTCTGCATCTTTGTTCATAGTTTTCAATTCTGCTGTTGAGACACCATGCTTGGTGAATAGTTTGGCTGGGTATAGAATCTACGGTTGACATCAGCTTCTGGAGCTGCTGTTGGGAAACCAGTGCCATCCTGTATACTGATCTTTTATACGTGCTTTTGTTTTCATTTGGTTTTTATTTTTTCTTTTGGAAATTTTCAATACCTTCTCTTTATTCTTGATATTCTAAAATTTCCTAATACTTCCCCTTAATGTGGGTCTTTTGTTATTTGCTATGATGAGCATGTGGTGGATTCAGACAAGTAAACTCATGATGTCATTTCTGGGAATTTTATTTATTTATTTTTATTATTTCCTTGAATATTGTCCTCTTTGTGCTTTCTCCATTTTTCTCTTTTTGACCTCATAACAATTTGAATGCTGGATATCCTAAATGGATCTTCCAATCTTCTTATCTTTCTCTCCTATTTTCAACCTATGTGTCTTTTTTTTTTTTTTTTTTTACTTTCCTGTGTCAAACATTGAATGTTCTTAAAATTTGGTCTATTTATTTTAATTTTCTTCTTCTTCTTCTTCTTCTTTTTTTTTTGAGTCAGGGTCTTACTCTGTCACCCAGGCTGGAGTACAGTGGCACAATCATGACTCACCACAGCCTCATCCTCCTGGGCTCAGGTGAGTTTTCTGCCTCGGCCTTCTAATTAGCTACAGGCATATGCCACCACACTTGACTATTTTTTAATTTTTGGTGGAAACTGGGTCTTGCTATGGTGCCTAGGTGGGTCTCAAACTCCTGGACTCAAGCAATCCTCCCACCTCGGCCTCCTAAAGTGCTTTTGAAGTTCACTCACATTTAAAAGGGGTCACTAAAGATCTGATGAGAAGCTCCGTAGGTTGAAAGGGACTTGTCAGTTGGCAGAACTTGCTATGAGGTATTGCGTAAGGAACTAACCTTTCCCCAAGGGACCCTCAATCATCAGAAACTTCCCCATTGTGACAAAGGGGGACTGTCACTGAGAAAATAAGTGATTTATCCAAGTTCATGTAGCTAGTAACTGGGGTAGCTGAACTACAAACCGAGAGCAACTCATTTCAGAAACAGTGTTCTAAACCACTACGCTACACTGCCCCTCAAAGCAGCAGCAGCAGTGGCAGTTAATAAGTGCTTTCTGTGCACCAGATGCTGTTCTAAGCATCCCAGAACATGACGTTAATTTAATCCTCAAAATAACCTTTGGAAGTAGGTACACTTCCTATTCTCATTCTTGACCAAGCAACCCAAGGCACAGAGGTGCTAAACAACTTGCCCAAGATCACACAGTTGGTAAGCATTTGAGACGAGATACCATCCTAGGCAGTCTGGTCCTAGAGACCCCTCCATTTAGTCCCCAGAAGTCTCAGATTCCCCGTCTGAAAAATGACAATGTGATTTCTAACGCGGAAAGTTATTTTGAGGATGAAATAAGAGGACATAAGTAAGAAAACTGTGTGTAATAGATCCCCAGCAGATGTTATTTTTATTAACCCCCCCCCACACACACACCACTTCAATTTCTTTCATTGTAAAACAAGAAGTCACAGATGGAGGCCCTCTGAGGTCTCTCCTGGCCGTGAACTTCCATGGTCTGCAGGATGAGGGTGGGGTGGATCCAACTCAGAGGACTGAGACGGGGTCTCAGTGGGAGCGAACGCAGGAGGTGTCAAGACCTCAAGGGCTAGCAGAAGAAAAAGACCAAGAGGTGGGAGCGAATGTGACATGTTCTGGAGGGTTTCATTTCCCAACGTGGCCCAGAGCCTTCCCTTCTGTGCCCCCAAATAGTTGTGAAGCTCGAATAACAGGCTCCAACTGACACATAAAAAGGAACACATGTAACCACTTACAGGACAATTAATAACGGGGCGGGGGGTGGGGAAGCCGCAGCAGGGAGAGGCCCACTGGGGTTGAAGGGAGCAGAAGAATGATGGCCGCGCTTCCGGGCCTGTGGCTGAAATGGGCTATTACGTGTCATCAGGAAACTGAAGGGGGGGGGAAACAAGCCCTGATCAAAGTCCCTTTTGTCAACTTCTAACAGATTAATAGATGACAGATTTTGCACTTAGAGCTCTACTGCAAGGTCAAGGCCAGTGGAGCAGGGCTTGTTGGGACTTTTTTTCTTCTTGCGTTCAGCTGCTAGGCTGCAGAACACTCAGGCTGACAGCCCGGCCGCCTGAAGCTGCTGTCAGAAGGTCTCCTTCCCCAGTGCTTCAGGGGAGAGGAGCCTCGTTAGTGCAGACATGCCAGGCTTTGTCATTCCCTTACAAACTGTCCCACTGCGGGCCCCACTTGGAGCCCCTCACCCCTGGAGCCCATCACGCTGCCGACCCGGTTCTCCTGTTGGGGTCTCCTGGTGGCCCTCCACAGATCCCAGCGGGAAGACACCCTTCTAAACCTGGCCTCTCAGTCCCTCCATGACCTGGACTCACCCCCATGCCTCCAGGGCTTTTGATGTCCATCACTCTGGGTAACGTGGGGCTCCTGCACTCACCTTGCTCTTGTATTCTCCATCACAGCTCTCCCCGCCACGCAGGAAGTTGGTCTTCCTGTCAACTTCCTACTCATCCTTTAGGAACTGTGGGAGAAATGCTTCTAGGACCTAAGGGCGGCTTCCATCCGTAACAGTAAAAAAATCTAGGGCCCTCAGTCATACAGCCTCAAGGAAGTGAATTCAGCCAGCTGAGTGAGCGTGGATGGAAATCTCCCTAGTCGAGTCTCCTGATGAGATTGCCACCCCAGCAGCACCTTGACTGTAGCCTTCGTGAGACCCTGCTCAGAGGATCCAGCTACACCATGCCTGATCTCCTGACACATGAAAACTGTGAGATGATAAAGGTGTGTGTTGTTTTAAGTTGCTTCCTTGGTGCTAATTTGTGACCTAGTAATTAACACACCGATACAGAGATCATTCTTAAAGGTGCTTTATTTTGGATTTGGAAAGTTTGAATCGCTTTGGGAAATCCAGTTTTATTCTTATGAGTTGATGCCTTGGCAAGAAATTTTTGTCAGTCAACGCGCAGCCAGACTCCAAAATAAGGGCCTAGCAAGTGAAAATGGAACCAAGTCTAGGTAGAGAGACTTAGGAAGGTGTGGGGCAAGAAGAGTCCCAGGCCTGACGTCAGGGTTCTGGGGTCCAGCTTCTACAGCTTATTTGTGACTGGTTTGGGGGTGAAACAGCCCCACTCTGGGCCACCATGATCATCATATCTACAACCCAAGGATTATGAACAGGGGAGCACCACAGCTCCCTCCAGCTCTGGCATCCTGAGTAATGATTGTATAATTTCGCCAAGGTATATTCTGGAGTCTACTCAGTCCTTCACTCATTCATTCATTCCTAATGGATTAATCACATTTTTAATAACTTAGGATTCCTTACTATAAAAGATACATATTGAAAACATTGTTTAAAAAAAAAAAGACATGAACTGGGGGAGGAGGACAGGAAGCTATGCCAGAACCCCAGGCTCAAGTAATCATCTATCCCTGACCATTCCCCATATTGCCTATAAGGAATATATTCCATGTGCTCAGGGTTGAGCTAATCTTGCACCCTTCCCACCTGTAGGCATGGGCACATGTCCCTGGTTCGGCCAATGAGAGTCCACCAAATCTCGGCTACTATGATTGGTTGGAAGATGAGCAAATGCTCCAAGCGGGAACAATTATATTCCTCCAACAGGACATTGCTGACAGAGCTTTGCTGATCAAGCCCCTCTTTCTGCAGCGGCTGCTGAACTGGGAGGGTGTGAGCTCGGGGCGGTTTGGGGCTATGGTGGCTGCTCTGTGGCGAGTGGATCTGAGATCTAGAAAGAGAAGCCCTGGAAACACTGAATCCTGGGCAAACCCAGCCCTCTCTGAAGCCATCTGCTTCAGATTCTTGACCTGATCAATTATCTTCTTTAAAAACATAGTTGGGTTGGGTTTCTGCCACTTGTAACCAAAGGAATCTGAACTAATGCAGCTAGTTATTTCATCTGGGCGTATAATTTAGCCCCGAGTCTCTTGGAAGCCAGAGCAATCAGGGAACCACATTGCATCACACAGCTCCGCGTTTTCTGATATTACAGACCCAAGGGGCCAAGAGCCAGAGCCTTTGCCCAACCGTTCAGGGCTTTTTCTCATGGTCTCTCTCACCGACAGCCCAGAGCCGCATCTGCCACAGCTGTTTCAGAGAGAACGCAGAAATGCTCTTCACGTGGAAGGCTGCCTTTTGAAGTGCACTTCGACAGAGGGCAAGCGACAGAAATGGGACATCATTCAGCGCTTCCGAAGACCTCCTGGGTTTCCAGCCCGAGAGGAACCGGGGCCCGGAGGCTCCCCATCCCACACCCAGCCTTCCCTGGCCTCTCCTCACACGGGCCTTCCAGGAGGAGCCTTTCCAAATGCCGTCCTGAAGTTTGACCGAAATCCATCATTTCTTTGGTTGGAAGGTTGGTGTTTCCTTGCAAGCGACCACAAAGCCATATTACATTCAATGTTAAATAAACAGACGTTTGAATCTGTGTTTTATTGGTTCCATATCATCTGCCATCTGGTCTGGGAGAGCAAGGAAAACTGTGGTTTTGTTGGTTGTGTGTGTGTGTGTGTGTGTGTGTGTGTGTGTGTGTGTGTGTGTGTGTATGTCTGTTGTTGTTGGGGTTTTTTTGTGTTTTTTTTGGTTTTGGTTTTTCTTCCTCTATGAAAATTCTTTAAGGTTGAGTGTTGGCAGCAGCCCAGGCTGGTTAAAAGCCACCTAGTTTCCCACATCTCAGCTCTCAGTTTCCCACATCTCAGCTCTCAGTTAAACGTTGGTGCCTGGTCTGGGTCCCCATCTGCTCTGCAGCCTGTAGTGTGAAAATGAGATCTATACATATGCAGAGCTCACGGCGCATGCAAGATGCAGAGGACTGTGAGGTGGGCCCGCGAGAGGCGGTTACTGAATGTTGACAAGCGGCATGGACCCTGGGGCGGACGGACCCCGAGCAGGGCAAGCCCGGGCCTGGGTCCTGGGGGCTGTCGGCAAGAGCAGACTCGGCACTCAAGACCCTGGGCTGCTGGAGATGCAGAACTTGTCCTGACTTGAAGGAGAAAACTTTCCCCTCCCACCCCCTGCAGGCCTGGAACCTTTGATCTGGGAAAACGCAAAGGATGCAACGGAGAGGGAGGGTGCCCTCCACGTGGGTGGGGAGAGTCCAGCACCTCCTGGTGGTCCAGATGTTTGGGGCCAAAAGGTGTGGAGCATCTTGAAAAGATTTCCATAGCTTTTAAGCCAGTCTTCAGCTTTCCCAGCTGTGAAATAGAGTTGGGTGTGGGCACACACACAGATGCCCAGGGCTGGCATGTGGCAAAAGGAAGGAGCAAACCTACCCTTGGTGGAAGGGCAGCTGAACCCCAGCTCCAGGAGCCAGCGCTGGTGCCACACAAGACTCCAGCCCAGTGCTGTCAAAGCTCCCAAGTGTTGGAGAAAGGCTGCCTTTTTGTTATTTAATGTGAAAATGCCCAACATTTCAATACTGGCAGCCATTGAAATTACTGGAAAAATTCTGGTCAAATGAAACCTGCCTCAGCCCACATAAGACCTGCAGGAGGAGGAGGCTGGGGACAAGGACCCGTCTTTCCTTGAGGGATGGAAGGCCTCGTCCAGGCTGGGCAAGTCAGTCCTGCCCTGGTTGCAGGGCTGTAACGACTCCTCAAGCTGTGGCCCCAGGCTTGGGAAGCCCCCTCCCTCCCGTGACCACAAGTCCCAGCAGGAGGTGAGATCCCAGTGCCAGGCCCACCCCTCTTCAGTCAGAGCCCCAGGGACACAGGGTTGCTCTGGGACATGTCATGCTGGGCGTCTCTCGTCTCCAATTTGCAGTTCATGGCTGGGAGAAAAATAAACTCTGGGGCCACTGTACTCTCATATGTGTACACATGACAATGTATGGATGCACACATGTGACCCACATGTGCATACAGAACATCACATGCATGTACACATGGTGGTGTACCTGTGTTCACACACGATACACATGGAATCACATGTGTGCATATGATGGTGTACCTGTGTGTACATGTGATACACAAGTATATATGCAGCATCACTTGTGTGCATATGGCAGCATGCTTGTGTGCACATGTAACACACATGTACATGCATGACATCGAGTGTGTACATGTGGCAGTGTACCTGCACGCACATGTGATGCACATGTACACATACAGCATCACATGTTTGCACATATGCCAGAGTGCTGGTGTGCACATGTGATACACTTGTATACATACGGCATCACATGTGTGCATATGGCAGTGTATGGTGTGTACATGTGATATACATGTATATATGGCATCATATGTGTGCACACTGGACACCATACACGTGTGTGCATGTGATAGAGCATCTTTCTGCACATGTAACATATGACAGTGTACCTGTATGACTGTGTCATACACATGGGTGCACATAACACCACACGTGTGTACATGTGGTGCTGCACCTGTGTGCACATGTGTATACCATGTGGTGCTGTACCCATGTGCACATATAATATCACATCTGGATTCCCGCAGTTTTCCCCCTTTACAGAGTCACAAGTCCTCAAGTTGGTCACCACGCTGCAGAGGCCACAGCTGTCTGGTCTCCTTGCCCTCCTGACATGACACTGAATGGTCCTTGCTATCTCTGCAGCCAGAGAACTTTCAGTTCCTTTTTTTCTGAGTTTTTGTTGTGCTGTGTTTTCTTTCTAATCAAGCCGTGAAGTTACTCGATCAGTTGAAATCCCCAATGAAGAAACCCAATTGAGTCCTTTTTTTTTCCAGTGATGAATTTTGCATGCTTTTATTTCAAATAATGTGGCCAAAACACCTCCTTTTATCCCTTTTTTTGACTGAATACATATCATTTATTGAGTATGAAATTGCTAGGCTGTAAGTCCTGTGTATTAAGAACAAATAAACGTGCATTAAATCTTGGTAAGATGCTGCACACACACACCAGGCAGAGCCCTGGTCCTGGTGGGCCGTTTGCTCCTCTGAGCCTCTCTGGGCTGCACGACCACCTGGACAGGACAGTGTCTGCAGCCCCGCAGTCTTCCAGCCAAGCTGGCCTGGGGGATGGAGAGGGCAGGAGCAGGGGAGGAGGGAGGCAGCCCGTGGAGACCCCACCACCAACTCCTCAGTGAGGTCCCCTGTGTGCCCCCTGGGCAGAAAGCACACAGAATCGAAGTCTGCTTCTGGAAACAAGTGCAGGCTGTGAATGCCAGGGGTGGAGGCCAGTCCTGCTTGTCCCTGGGCCCCCAAGCCTAGCAGGACACTTATGCAGTCAGTCCCTTCCACTTTGGAAGCCACTCACCCCCAAACCAGCCGAACAGATGGTGCTGCCCTTTCCACAGGCTTTTCCGCCCCACCACACCCTCGAGCCCGGATCGACCTGTGGGGTGGGACAGGGACAGGCATTGTTGTTCCCCGAGTGGAAACGGAAAACTGAGGCCTGTCGAGGTGAGGTCGCTGGTCAAAGGCAGGTGGACAGGGGACCACATCTGGATCCCCCGCCAACAATTCTCTTTCTCTGGAAGAGGGGCTCTCCATGACACCTAAACTTTTCTGGTGGTAGAAATTCTGAAAGCCAAGGTGCTCTCTGAGAAGACCTAGAGACAGTGGAAAAACAGTCAGCTAGCTGACGAGCTACTCAATCAGAGCCAAGACTCTCCAGATTCTACTAGAGGAACCCTCAGATGTCGAAGATTCAAGAAAATCTGCAGGAGATACATTCCAAATGCAGAGAACTCTGATGACTTGATTTCACTTTATTTTCTGTGACTTGCATCATTATTTGATCTTCCAGGGGTGACACCCCCCTCCTCACCCCCAGCAGGATGAGGGGCGCACCCCTGTGGCCCTCACTACAATCCACCAGGTGTACGGGTGTCTGGCTGGGGCTCCTAACATCTCGGCATGCCGGGCAGCTCTGAGAGAGACCTGGGCTCCATGGAATGAACTTGAACCTCGGGGCCAGTGCAAGATAACTCACATGTGCACACATGCACCCACACCCACGCGCGCATGCGCAGACACACACACAGAGGAAAACACATTTGGTCTGGGCTGGTCCAAAACTGAAGGAGGGACCATGAGGAGTGACTCCCTCCTTGGTCAGTTCAAGATGTGGGACCCAAACCACTTCCTCCGGCTCTGTGCTGGAAGCATCACACACTGGCTCCCAGAGAGGGCTTGCAGCCTGGAGAGGCAACACTGACGCTGTGAGCTGGATACAGAGCCCGCCTGGGTGCCAAGCAACTTACCCACAACACAGCCCGCGAGAGGCAGGCGGGAGAGAAACGCAGACCTGCTTCACCTACCAAAAGAGACCTCTCTGGCCCCGCTCTCCACCGTCCACAGACGCGAGAACTGTAGCCCCTGGGCCACGGAGACATCTAGACTGTGACTAGAGCTGAGCGAGGGGCTGCTTCCTGAGCTCTCGAGCTCTCGTCTGCCCGGGGAATTCCAGCCGACTGTCTGAGACGTTCCTCAGCATGTCCTGGGCTCACTTCCCAGGATAGAGGTTCCATGGCATCCCCCGAGGGCTGTGGCCTTTCATCGAGTTGGACACCCCTGTGGGTCTGGAAAATGTCAGGGAACACCCATGACATCCTCAGACGGGTGGCCAGTCATGAGAGTTTTTTGGGCGGAGACCTTGTCCATCACTGAGGGCCATGTCCCTCCCCTTCCCCACCCTCTCCGCTGGGAAGGCAGGAGTCTCCACCCTGAGGGCACGGGCTTGATGGGCTGATTACTGAGGACCCTGAGCGCCTCCAATCCGACCCCTCTGCACACCCCGTAGGGCAGGAGTCCTCAGACTTTTAAAACAGGGGGCCAGTTCACTGTCCCTCAGACCAATGGAGGGGCGGACTATAGTTTAAAAGAAAAACTATGAACAAATTCCTGCACATATCTTATTTTGAAGTGAAAAAACAAAACAGGAACAAATACGATATTTAAAATGAAGAACAAGTAAAGTTAAATCAACAAACTTACCAGTATTTCGTTTTGTTTTGTTTTTGTTTTTTTTTGTTTTTTGTTTGTTTGTTTGTTTGAGTTGGAGTCTCACTCTGTCGCCCGAACTGGAGTGCAGTGGCCACTCCCGGCCACCGCAGCCTTGACCTGCTGGGCTCCAGCGATCCTTCTGCCTGAGTCTTCCTAGGAGCCGGAATAACAGGCGTGCGCTACCACACCCGGCTGATTTTTTGATTTATTGTAGAGATGAGGTCTCGCTGCCCAGGCGGGTCTCGAACCCGCAGGCTCAGGCAATCCATTCACCTCAGCCTCCCAAAGGCGCTGGATTACAGGCTGAGCCAGCGAGCCCAGCCTTATCAGTATTTCAATGGGAACTATGGGCCTGCTTTTGGCTAATGAGATGGTCAATGTCCGGTTCCATATTTGTCACTGCTAGTCGTAAGACTGAGAGGAGGAGCCGAGAGACAGAGAGAAGGAGGGGAGTCGGAGAGTGCAATGCACATTCCACACATGCACACTGCGGGCCCGGCCCGGACGAGTCAGCTGCCAGGCAGGTCAGGCAGCAGCTGCAAAAACACCCGGTGGGCCGGATAAATGTCCTCGGCGGGCCGCATGTGGCCCGCGGGCCATAGTTTGAGGACCCCTGCCCTAGAGCCTCTGCAGCTTCTACCTGGTCATCTCCCCATGGGGTTTCACCCCCTCCCAAGGCAGCCCCCAGGCGGTTCAGACGGCACTGAGTGTTAGGACGTGCTTCCTCCACCACACAGGCACCTGCCTCCTCTTTCATGAGGACCCCCGTTCTCCTTCCCCTTTCAGACATGCAGCCAAGGGCAAGTGGTCCCTGGCAGCTGCAGCCACATTCAGCCACCAGGGCAGTGACTTCTCGTCCCAGATGCGACTCTAGTCTCCATGTGTGCTGGGTCACGTCGCGTCTGTCCGATCTGTCCTCAGTGTCTCATCAGTTACATGAGTGAGACCCAGCTCCCCTTCCTGGTCTGTCCCTGTGTGGTCCTGGGCTGCCTTGGGCAGGGACTCGACACACCTGAGGGCCAGCGGTGTGGTGGTCCCGTGCAGTCCCTGCATGTCCTGGCTCCTGGCCTGGTATGCCGTCTCCACCAGGGAACAAGGGGGCATCACGAAGACAGAAAAACGACCTGGGATGAAGAGGCTTGCTCCCCACACCCAAACTTTCTTCTGTCAAAAGGACCAGTCATGGGTTTCCATGGAGAGAGAGAGCTTGCTGTGGGATGGCTGCCTAGCAGGACAGGAAGAGCTGGCATGGAGAGACAGAGGTAAGGGTTCAGGACCCAGCTCAGCCGCCTGCTAGCCAGGAGATTGCAGGCATGCTGCCTGGCTTCCCAGGACAGTAGTGGCTTCCTCAGCTGAACCAGAGGCATTGGAACAATGGAGCTCTGGTCCTGAGAAGTCAGAGAATCCATAGAAAATGCAAGAGTGGGCCAGGAAAACAGCTGGAGTTTGATCCGTTTTAGCAAAATAGTCACGAGGCTGGTGGACAAATGGTTTCATGCAACTACAAACACAGCTCTGAGAAGGAGACCATGTGTGAGTGGATGCTAAAGCCGGGTGGGCTGGCCGGAGGAGGCCCGCTCTAGGATGGAAGGGGACAGGACTTGCACAGTAGAGACAGAGGCCAGAAGGCAACTGAATCCCAGCTCTAAATCCAGGCTCCAGCATAGGCTGCCGGGGCCAGGGGCACGTCCTGTCACCTCTGCAAGTCTCAGGCCCTCGTCCTTCAGCGTAGGGCAGTCCTTCCTGGGCGTGGCATTCTGGTGAGGCTTAAAGTGATGATGTGCCCAGCACCTGGTAGGGCTCGGCCGCAGGGCGCAAGGCCGAAGCTGCCACGTGCACACCCGCATGGGGGAGCAGGCCGGAGGGCCCCAAGCTTTCAGTTATTCAGCAGCCTGTAGGCCTTGCTCCTGCAACTGGCTGGCTCAGACACCCCCTGCCCATCTCTCTCTCCCCCACACTTCTGTCTCTCCCTCTCTGGCTCTCTCTCCTCCCCCCTTTTCTCTCTCTCCTGGTGTATGTCTCTCTCTTCCTCTCTCCTCCCTCCTGTGTCTCTATCTCTGTCTCTATTTGTGTTTCTGTCTCTCTCTCTTTATGTCTCTGTCTCTATCCCTCTGTGTGTGTGTCTCTCTCTCCCTCTCTATCCCCCCTGTCTCTCTTCCTCTTTGTGTCTCTGTCTCTCTCTCCTTCTGTATCTCTGCCTCTCTTTGTGTCTCTGTATTGCTATCTCTCTCTGTGTCTCTGTCTCTCTCTCTTTGTGTCTCTCTCTTCCTATCTCCCACCCCCGTTTCTCTCTCTACTTCTCTCTCTCTCTCCCCTCCTCTCTATTCCCCCCCCGTGTCTTTCTCTTCTCTCCCTCTTCTCTTTTCTCTCTTTATCCCTCTCTATCCCCATCTCTTTCTCTGTTTCTCTCTCTCTCTGACCCTCCTCTCTCTCTCTCTCTCCACACACACACACACACACACCCACACACACATAAAAGATGAAAGAAAGAGAAAACCACAGTCTGCCTGGGGTTTCCCCAGGCACAGGAAAAGCATGTTTGGAGCAAGCGCCTGATGCCATCAGTCAAGCCATGGGATCCACATCTGAGCCCGAGTCCAGCCCCCACTGCGCTTGGGTCAGCCCAGGCCACACAGTCTGTTCTGCAGCCAGGAAGGCCCACAGCCTCTGGCCGGCCCCATCCCGGGAGCCTCTGGTGAGTGCAGGGAGGGAAGGGCCGGGCCAGCAGGCTGCTGGCCACGGGGATGTTTGGCTCAGCCGGGCCAAGGAGGTGGCTGCGAAACCTGGCAGTGGCAGGTGGCCCAACACCCCTACGTGGGAATGTTGGAGAAAGTTATAGAAAGACGCAGAGGGGGCGTGCAGAGCTGGGGTGGGAGCAGGGACACAGGCTCCAGGTATGCTGGGCCCCTAACTGCTGGGCAACGGCAGGTGAGGAAGTGCCCCTCTCTGGGCCTTGGTTAAGCATAAAAAATGAGGGGCTTGGATTACTAAAGAGACTCAAAGTCCCTTTCAATGATATGATGCTGCTGGATTTCTCAGATAGAGTCAAGTAAAGCAGTCAAGAGGGCGAGTACGTGCCAGGCACCCGTGCTAGGTGGAGACTGAGCCACCACCCCTGCTCCCTGCCGCCAAGGACTCGCAGCTCGGAAAGGAAGGCAGAGCCTTACACAAACAGAGATATCATAGGGCAACACGTGCCTTCACATCAAGCCATCCTCCCAGGGAGACGGGGGAAGCTTCCACCAGGCAAAGGACACAAGTGACAGCTTGAGACAGGAGAGAGAACTTTCCAGAAAGGCAGGGGGCACAACAGAACCAGATCAAAGGAAACAAATGTACGAACATTTGTCTACGGGGTTACAGAAGGATGGAAGACGAGAAAGACGCGAGGGTGGAGTGTGGAGGACCCTGAGGACAGCCAAGGAGCTCGTCGTTTATTTTGCGGTAGATGGGAGGCATGAAAGGTCTCCTGGTTGGGGGAGTGAGCAGAGCAAGTCTGCATTTCAGCTGACTCATTTCGGCAGCAACACGGAGCCCCCTGATCACCAAACCACGGCCCGGTGACCAGATCCAGCCGGGGCTTGTCTTCGTTTGACCTGTGAGTGAAAGATAACTATATTTTTTATTTACTACAGTTTTATTGAGATATTATCCATGTCCCGTATAATTTTCCCATTTCAATTAAAAAATCCAATGGCTTTTTGTAGACTCAAAGTTGTGAAACCACTAAGAAAACAGTGTGGAATTTGATCCCCTGTAGCAAAGCAATCATGAGGCTGGTGGACGGATGCCCCCGTACCACCACAAATGCAGTCATGTGATCATAGCTCACTGCAGTCTCACCCTCCTGGGCTCTAGGGACCCTCAGCCTACTCAGTAGCTGGGACTATAGGCCTAGCTAGTTTTTTTTTTTTAAGTTTTTTAGAGACAGGGTCTCCCTATGTTAAACTCCTGTACTCAAGTGATCCTCCCTCCTCAGTCTCCCAAAGCACTAGGATTATAGGCATGCACCACGGCACGCAGCTGTGACTGCCCTCTTTCACACAGCATGTCTTTAGGGTTCCTCCGTGTTGTAACATGTATCAGAACTTCGTGCTTTCTATGTATGTATGTATGTATGTATGTATGTATGTATGTATGTGTATGTATGTATTTATTTCGGGTCCGAGTCACCACTCTTGCCCAGGCTGGAGCGCAGTGGCACGCTTACAGCCATCGTAGCCTCAGCCTGCTAAGCTCAGGCGATCCTCCCGCCTCAGCCTTCCAAATAGCTGGAACCACAGGCATGGGCCATCACACCTGGCTAATTTTTTCATTTAGCGTCGAGACAAGGTCTCGCCATGTTGCCCAGGCTGGGCTCAAACCCCTGGGCTCAGGCAATCCTCTCGCCTCGGCCTCGCAAAGTGCTGGCATGACAGGTGTAAGCCACGGTGCCTGGCCCTATTTATTTTTTAAATTGACAGACGAAAGGGTGTATATTTGCAGCACAGCACATGTTTTGAAATATATGGACACTGAAGCGTGGCTAAGTCACACTTATGAACATGTATTATCTCCTACACTTGTCACTTGTTGGTGGGGTGGAAACACTTAAAATCTGCTCCCTCAACAACTCTCAAGGATACGACACGGTCCTCGTTAGCTGTGCTTGCCATGAGGTTCACGAGAGATCTTCTTTGTTGTTTTTCAAGGTTGGGTAATATTCCACTGAACGGACATCCTGGGCTTTGTTTACCCATCATCGGTAGAGGGGTATGAGTACTGTTTTCCCCAAAGAAGAATATACAGCAAAGACGCATGTGTCTCCCAGAGCCTGTACACCGACCAGCGGGGGCCTGACCCTGACGTGGACCATGGAGCAGGGACCCTCGACTGCAGTCAGGAGCCTAGTCAGGGGCTCTGGCGATTACAAGTGAGATATGGTGGACAACACAGGGGAAGGGACGTATTGGGTCTGGCGAAATCAACTGTACTTGGGACCAGCTGGACACTTAGGTGAAGGAGAAAGTTGCTGAGGAAAGCGCATATACCATAAAGAAACAGATCTCCCAAGAGGAGGGGCAGTCCTGAAGGGAATACAAAAAGAGGCAGCGACTGCTCCTCCTGGTTCAGCATGCAGGCGTCACAGATGAAAAGGAGGCCAAGCTACGGACCACGAGGAGCTCTTGCCATGACACTCATGAGCAACGGGGTACACTATGCACCCAGGTGAACCAGGTTCCGCACTGGCCCAGAACCACAGGAAGAGCTGAGGGTCTCTTATGTGTCCTGAAGCCACGAGGAGGGTGATGTTTCATCTGCCTTTCAGACACCATGGCGGGACTCTGTACATCAAGCCTCTTCCTATGAGGTGTGTGGAGGGATCCTGCCCCACTGCCCGCCTTGACCGCCCCAGCCTCAAATCCAGGACCTGCACCGTGTCCATCACCACGATGGGATGTGATTCCCTGATCCGTGACTGATGTCGTGTCCATCACCATGTAGGGTTGATTCCTTAATCCATGACCCACGCGGTGTCCATCACAATGATGGAGTGTGATTTCCCTAATCCGTGGAGCATGCCTTGTCCATCACCATGATGAGGTGTGATTCCCTAATGCAAGACCAACGCCGTGTCCGGCCCTGTGTAGAGTGTGACTCCCTAATCCATGACCCAGGCCATGTCCATCACCCTCACAGGGGATGAATCCCTCATTTATGACCCGCGTCTTGAACATCACCAGGCTAGGGTTTGATTCCCTAATCCATGAATCACGCTGTGCCCATCACTGTGCTGGGGTGGGGGCGATTCCCTAATCCATGACCCACGCCATGTCCATGTCCATCACTATGGGGGGTGTGATTAGCTAATCCATGACTCATACCGTGTCCATCACTGTGCTGGGGTGTGATTAGCTAATCCCTGACCAATGACATGCACATCCCCATCACAGAGTATCATGATTTAATCCATGACCCACGCAGGGTCCATCGCCATGCCGGCATGTGATTCTTTAATCTGTGATGCCCACCATGCCCATCACTGTGTCAGATATGATTCTCTAACCCATGACCCATTCTGTGTCCAACACCAAGGCAGAGTGTGATTCTCTCATCCAGGACCCATCATCGTCTGGGGTGTGATTCCCTTCTTCTTGCCCCATGCCGTGTCCATCACCAGGCTGGGGTGTGGTTCCCTAGTCCAAGACCCACACCATGCCCTCCACTGTGTCATGACATGGTTCCCTCATCCGTGACCGATGTTGTCCCCGTCACCATGATGGGGTGCGATTCCCTAATCCAGGACTCACTCCATGTCCATCACTGTGCTGGGGGGTTATTCCCTAATGCATGACCTTTGCCATGTCCATCACCATGATGGTGTGTGATTCCATAATCCACAACCCATGCCGTGCCCATCACCATGACGGGTCTGATTCCCTGATCCATGACTCATGCCGTGTGCATCACTGTGCTGGGATGTGAGTCTCTGCTCCAGGACCCATGCCTGGTCCACCGTGTAAGGTGTGATTCCCTAATCCACGACCCATGCCGTGTCCAACACCACGACAGCGTGTGATCCCCTCATCCATGATCCACACCATGTCCATCAACATGTCAAGATATGATTCCCTCCTCCATGACCCACACTTTGCCCCTCACCATGCTGGGGTGTGAGTCCCTAATCCATGACCCACTCCATAAGCAACACCGTGCTGGGGTGTGTTTCCCTAATCCCAAGCCATATCCATCACCATGTGGGGTGTGATTAGCTAATCGATGGCCATACTATGCCCATTTCTGTGCTGGGACGTGATTTCCTAATCCATGACTCATGCCCTGTCCAACATCGTGCTGGGGTGTGATTTTTTAATCCATGGCCTATAACGTGTCCGTCACTGTGCTGGTGTGTGATTTGCTAATCCATGAACCACGTCATGTCCATCAGCATGATGGGGTATCATTCCCTAATCCATGATTCATGGCGTGCCCATCACTGTGCCGGGGTTTGATTCCCTAATCCATGACCCATGCTGTGTCCACCATAATGGGGTATGATCCCCTAAACCATGACCCACACTGTGCCCGTTGCCATGACACAGGGTGACTCCCTAATCCATGACTCCTGCTGTGCCCATCACCATGTGGGGTGTGAGTCTTTAATCCGTGACCATGCCGTGCCCATCACTGCGCCTGGTTGCCTCTTTGCTGTGGTGTGCTTCCATGTAGGTACAAAGCAGTAGTGTCCTCAGTGCCCCCACCAACGTCTACTGGGAGAGCAGGTTTTTAGCTCTTGGAGAGCTACTTAGGGTGTCTGCCCGTCCCCTGGGGTACAGACTGTGCCTCCAAGACCAGGAACTCTTCGCACATTGTCTGCTCCTCTAATAAGTGCCTTCTAGTCTCTGTCCGCTTTTCTAGATGTTTAAAGGAATCCAAACTCCAGCCAAGCTGCAGGCCCCAGCCACCCTGCTTCCACATGCCTCTCCAGTCAGACCCGCCTCCACTCCCTCGGTCTATGGTCTTGACCCCCTCTTCCTCTTCTGTTCCAGGGCTCCTGGCCTTTGGGCTCTCTGAACTTTCCCTGTGCTCCTCCCCCACACCTTTCTGCACCCAGAAAACTCCTATTGATCCTTCAAAACCACTTCAACATTTTGCCTCTGGGAAGGCTCTCCCTCCTCTGGACCCCTCTGTCTTCTGTCATGACATCTGTCACAGTGAACTAGGACATTCCTGTTCTTGTGTCTTTCACCCCCACCAGCCCGTGCTTTTGGTTGGCCTTGGGTGGGTGGGGGCACCCTGGCGCGGGTCTCGCCCTCTGAATATTTGCTGATAGAGCAAGAGAGTGAGTGGGCAAGCACTCTCTTCCCTAGTCCTTTCCTGCTGAGGGGTGCTTCTTTCCTGACGTGCCCCTCCCCCTCCCATCCCTAGACCTCCAGAGGAAGCAGCTCCCAGTCCGGCACTCCCTCCTATTGACCCTGGGAGTTATGACACGGTTGTTCCCTTTTGTAAGGCTGTAATGGCCGCCTGTGGAAAGAAGCAATTATGCATGGCAGAGGGAGGCAGCCGGCCCAGGGTGGCACTTCCACAGAGCAGGAGGCCAAGCAGGTGTCGTGGGCCTCGCTCTGGGGGTGGAGACAGGCACCCAGGCACCCATCCTGGAGACCTTGCACCCAGGCTCTGCCTGTGCCTAGTCCAGGTCCTCATGAAAGTGAGGGTCGGGGAGGAGATCTCTTTCCGGGTCCAAAAAAAATTCCATCTGTGGGCTTGAGATGATCAGACATTTCCCCCCACCCCACCCCCCATACCTGTCTGTCTCAATCACAGCTCCTGAGGCCAGCAGGGAAACGTGGCAGCCTAATGGTGACTGCCTAATGGTGAGTGCCACCTTCTGTGACAGAGGACTGTCTAGCAGACCCTTGCACTCAAGAGGACTGAACTCCCCAGCAGTGGGTTTCCCCTTTCAGACAACATGAACATCATGACGGGGTCTTCTGTTCCATGCAGAAGGGAGCCTTTGAGAGAGCCTTTGAGACAGAGTCCCTTTAACCCACACGAAAACAGCTTCCTTCCATGTGCCGTTGGTGACTCCCCGGCCCGATGTGCTTATTGAATGCACTCTTCAAGGCCCTTGGGATGACATCGGGCCCCCTGGATAAGCCAGGGTGACCTCCCCTCCTCGAGAGGCTTCATCCCATCAGCAAAGGTCACATTCATAAGTTCCAGGGGTTCAGACCTGGGTATATTTGGGGGCTATGACTCCACCCACCACACTGAAGGATCACAAACAAGACAAACAAGAACAATCACAATAGAGAGGGCTTCCCCTGCACTCTCTGGATATTCTTCCCAAAGAGCTACTCAGAATGCCTTCCTGCTTCTGAAGGTGCTGCTGATGGAAATTGGGCCCTACCTCTGTTACATGGCATCTCTCTGCTAGCGTGCAGTCACTGGTGGACAGCCATTCCATGGCCTACGGCAGAATGACAGGTTCTTGTGGATTCAGGCCAGTCACTGATTTTTCTTGGAAAGCTACCACTTTCCTAGTCAGTGAAATGGGGACAGCATCTATCTGCCAGGGTGGAAGTGATGATTGAGTTATACGAGATCATCTTGAACACGTTGACACAGCCATAACGTCTCTCCCCCTTTTTTATTTTAGAGATGGGGTCTCACTCTATCACCCAGACCGAATCATAGCTCACTGCAACTTCAACCTCCTGGGTTTCAAGCGATCCTCCCGCTTCAGCCTCCCAAGTAGCTAGGACTACAGTACACACTACCACGACCAGCTAATTTTTTTATTTTTTTATTTTGTAGAGACAGGGTCTCGCTGTGTTCCTCAGACTGGCCTCGAACTCCTGGCTTCAAGAGATCCTTCTGTCTTCACTTCCCAAAGTGCTAGGATTGCAAGCATGAGCCACGGCACCCGTCCACCTTCTTGATAAATGGCAGCGCCTTTCTCACCTGCTTTCCTGTGTCAGGATGGGGGACCAAGCCCAATTCAGCTGGCTGCCTCTTGGACAGCAGGTGCACTTTGGCAGACGGAGGGGAGGACTTCCCGATACCCCTCACCCCACTCCCCAATATCCACACTTCCTTCTGCCATGCTAGGCCTGTGGAATGCCCTGTCCTCCCTGGACATACACAAGTCCCTGGATCAGGGACCATGTGGCTTACATAAACGAGTCAGATTCACCACATAATAGCTGTGTGGGTTTGAGGCCATTCTTTGTTTTCTCAAATTCCCCACATGCTCACAGGAGGGGTCTGCAGCCTCCCAGACCCTAAATCCTGGAGTCTACAACTTTCCTCTTCTCACCATTGTGCTCAAAGAATGCAGCCTTGGGCTCCCCTGGGTGCTGAATTTGCACTTAATGAGTGGCACACCAATACCACCATGCCACCACGCTACCAGGCTGCCATGCTGCCAAGCTGCCATACACCGCCATGCCTTCTGTGCGATCTTTCCCATTTCACATTTGAATGCACCCTTCGAGCCATAATACCCTTCAAAAATCAAAAGAAAAAACAAGTTACCTAGACTCCAGAACAGACACGTGTGAGGTGAGTGGGCCCTTCCAGGGACCTCAGATCCCCAAGGCAGAGCTGACACGGGGAAATAAATGCCACCGTGAGACTTGTGTCACCAGGAGCATCCCAGCTATGAGCCCATGGACGAGCTCCTGCCCTGAAGTCTGCAAAGCCCAAGGGCACTCACAGGTCTTTCTGCAATGATGAAAGAAACACCTAGTTTGGGAGCAAGGATGATCAGCCAGAGAGCTAAGCCCTGGAAGGTCAGCTCCTCAACTCCGTCTGCTCCAGACCCCAGATCATCCCTGCCGTTAGTATTTTAAGCAACAGATTTGACATTTTTCCGTTTAATTAACTTGCATACATATGAGAACAGGGTTTCATGCATGCCGTGACATATTGAGTCTTCCCATCTCTGGTGGCATGCGTCTTTTTTATCCTTGGCCTTTTTTCTTTTTGTTCCGTTTCTGTTTTGCATCCCCAGTTGTGAAACTGGCATCTCAGCAGAGAAATGACCACGTTTCCCAAAGCAAGTGTCCCATGGCCTCAACGTGAATGATGCGGATGGGCCTGGCTCTGAGATGCGGCTCTTCTCAGCTCGAGCCTACTCTTTTCCAGGCCTTTCTGCAAATGCTGTTTCCATCAGAGCCAGCCCACGTCACAGGATAATGCTTCCCGTTGCCACACCAACCCCGGGGGCAACGGGAGGAGCTGCGAGAAGACATTTATCAGATGCAACCAGCGCCACCGAGCCGGTTTCAGCAGGGAAACAATAGCTGTGTGACAATTTTCTCTTCCAAATGACAAATAATTGTTGTCGTATCATCCAATGATTAAGAAATCAAGGAAAACAGATAAATGGAGTGTATCCATCGAGGGATGGTGTGGGGGACAGGGAAGAGGTTTGCTTAATGTTCCGTAATTGAAAAATTGCACCCTAATTAGCTCTCCCCAAAGAGGATTCTGGAGTCCTCCGTGCCATCCAATCCCCAGCCTGACGAGGCACAGATCTGCAGCTGTTAAAGTTGACTGCGGGTTTCAGAAGGGACAGAGCCGTCACCAAGTACCCTTGGAGACCGAGGCTCCTCAGCCCTCGGGAGGACTCATGGCTGCATGCTTTTGCCGGGCGTCAACCATCCCAAACGCTCCGCCCATCAGCAACTCCACTGCTCTCTTCAAGCGGACCTGGGCACTCAGACTCCAGGCTATCCTGTGGGGGTGGCAGTCCAGCTGGAGCAGACCCAAAACTGGAGAGGCGTCCCAGGATGCAGAAGGGCACCCCTCATCCCAGGTATCGGGGACAACAGGTCCTGTATTTAAAATAAAACCTACGGCCCGACACAGTGGCACATGTCTGAAATCCCAGCACTTGGAGAGGCCGAGGCAAGAGGATCACTAGTGCCCAGGAGGTCTAGACCAGTCTGGGCAACATAGTGAGACCGTATCTCTACAAAAAAAATTTTAAATTTAGCCCGGTGTGGTGTCATGCGCCTGTAGTCCCAGTTATTCGGGAGGCTGAGGCAAAAGGATCACCTGAGCCCAGGAGGTCAAGGCTGCGGGGAGCCGTGATCATGCCACTGCACTCCAGCCTGGGCGACAGAGTGAGACCCTGATTCATAAATTAATTAATTAATTAAATAACTAAAACCCCAGAGTAAGACTCTGTCTTGAAAAATAATAATAATATATAAAATAAAAACCCCACAGCAAGCCACACTCCTAGGACTCTAGGGCAGCTGCCTGTCTTCATCAGTCCTGCACTTGGGGTATCCTTCTGGGGTTTCTGTCGAGGCTGTCAGAACAGCACTGTGCAAGAGGCCTGGGCCTGGGTTCAAGTCCCAGCTCCATGACCCCAGTAGCCACGTGACTTGGAAAAGTGACCTCACCCATCCAAGCCCGCGTTTTCCCTTCTATAAAACGAAGGCCATCATTCCTACCTTTTAGGAAGACGCTGGCGCTTGGAGGAGGCCGTGTGTAGGAATGAGTCTCCTTGCTGATGGTGCTTCCTGGCCCTCCTGTGTAAGGTGGGCTGCGAATCTGACCTCCCATGGGCTGTCTGAGAAGAGCAAAAGGAATGCTTCTCGTGTGCGCAAAGCGCCTCACAGCAAGTTGGTGCCCGGTAAATATTTGGATCAAACTGAACTGAATCCCACACACTTGGTCCATCCATTCACCTAACCCATCAGTGAATAGTTGTTGAATGACTGCTTCATTTGGCATGGGATTCAAACAGGTAAATGAGACAGATGTGATTCCTGCCCCTGGGAGCTTACAGCCTAGGGGGAAATACAGACTTGAAAAACCACACACTTTGTAAAAAAAAATTCTACAAGATATCGACAAGAATACAGCTATAAGCTAATAGTTGAGTAGTGACCTTTGAGCAAAAACCTCGAGGTTAAGAAAGAGATGTGCGACCGGGTTCGGCCTGTAATCCCAGCACTTTGGGAGGCCAAGGCGAGTATTACCTGAGCCTCCGTGTTTGAGACCAGCTCAGGCAACTTGGCGAGACCTCGTCTCTACAATAAATCAAAAATTAACCGGGTGTGGTAGCACGTGCCTGTAGTTCCGGCTACTTGGAAGGCTGAGGCGGAAGGATCCCCGGAGCCCAGCAGGTCGAGGCTGGGGTGGCCGTGAGTGTGCCACTACACTCCAGCCTGGATGACAGAGTGAGACTCCAACTCAAAAAAGAAAAAAGAAAAAAAGAGAGGAGCATGTGAGGAATGATAAGGAAAAGCCTTCTAAGCAGAGGGAGCAGCGTGGGAGAAGCCGGACGTAGCCTGACATATTCCAGGAACAGAAGCCAGGTCACCAGTCAGGCTGAGCAGTGCTGACCCCAAATCACGGTGGTTTCACATGATACCAGTGCATTCCTGCTGCTCGCCTGCTGTTTGGTGGGTGGCTTTCCACTTGGTTATCCGAGAGCCAAGCCCTTCTGAAGAGCCACCCTGCCTTCCCCCAGGGTCTCCTCCGAGGATCTACCGTGTCCTCTGCACACAGCCAAGAGCAAAGAGGAGACGCTCCTGGGACATTTGGAGATGAGGCCCAGGGCCGTGTATGCCACCGCCCCCCATTCCGATGACTGGAACTCAGGGTGTGACCTGCCCAGCCTCAGAGCAGCTGGGAACAGAGTTCAGCTATGTGCACGGGAAGAAAATAAAGTGGGTTAGCGGGATGCAGGGCCATGTCTCTGCCCCCCAAAGAAAGCAAGGTGGGCAGCACGGAGCAACGGGAGAAATCAATGGGCAAAGTGCGCAGAGCTCGGTCAAAGCCAGGAGAATCTGCTGAGAGAGTAAGAAGGCCCCGGGTCGGCCTTACACCAGAGCAGGTTTTATTCATGGGAATGGGAAGCCAGTTGAAATTAACATAATCTGATTTACACCTCAGGACAACCCCCTCTGGCGGCCATGAGGGGCATCTGTCTGTAGGAGGCAGCAGTGGAGGCAGAAAGGCCAGTTGGGAGAATTCTGCAAACTCCAGGCCAGAGAGGAAGGTAGACAGAGGATGTGGAGGAGGTGACATTTACCTGCAATCTCACTGGGGCTGGTTCTCAGGCTTGCTGGTTGGTCCACCTGCAGACCCCCGCTGACCAGCTGGAGGGTCAAGAGAGGCCCATAAGAGAAAATACACAAGAACTGGGCTGAAGGCAGCTGCTGTGCAGAGAATGATTCCAGAAGTTACTGAATGGCCTGGGGGAGAGCCGTCTGTTTCCTCCACCCGGACCTTCAGCCTGCTGGCCCAGTGCCATGGCAGACCTTCCCAGTCCCACTTTCATTGCCGTGAGAGAAAGTGACATTCAGTCAGGCTGGCTCCCACGGGTCCCAGTGCAGGGGGTTGGAGGGCGGCAGAGAGGGGTGAACAATTGGCACAGAACATGACCACTTCCCAAGCACAGTCTCCAAGGTGTCCTGCGTAATCCTCCCACTGGGCCGAGAGGCTGGAGTTACAGTCAACCCATTGTACAGATGAAGAAACGGCTCCAGAAGCTCCCATAACATACCCAGGGTTTCCCTGATAGTAACAGCACCAGGCTTTCAGCCAGGTCTCCCGTCTGTTCTGGTGCCACCCTTGGAGTTATCTAAACTCATTTGAAGGCCAAGAGGTCCGTGGAGACATGTCCAGGACTCTTGGTGGTCTGCGCTTCCCACCAACATGGCAATGAACTCTACGAGCTCCACTCTGCCTGGCCACGTGTGCACAGGTATACCGGTTGTCCCGTGAGCAATGCCTCCACCAGGGCTGATCTCTGGGTGATCTGGTGGCCCTTAAGCACATGTGGCCTGAGCCTCCCCAGATGCCGTGAAGCAGTCTGAGTGAATGGGGACGTGGCATCGGTATTTCCCAGGCTTGGGAACCTCCACACACAGGCCCATGGTGCTTAGAGGGAGGCAAAAAATATTTGTCAGTGCCCCATGGGTGGGTCAAGGGAAGCTCAGGTAAGTTGTGACAGAGCTGGGAGTAGAAGGTGAGTTTCCTGTAGTGCGTGTGTGTGTGTGTGTGTGTGTTTCTTCAGGGCTGCACTGTAAGAGGTTACGGGACAGTCTATGCTTATGGACAATCTGGAAGTGCCGCTGCTGGGCCAGAGCCTGGAGGTGATCAAAGGCCTCCCCGGCTCTCACAACAGCTGGGTCAGTTACGTGACGTGTTTGCCACAGCCAGGATTCGGGGCCTCACCCTGGATCTGCCACACAGCGTTTAGGAGGCAGGTCCTTGGAACCCCCACTTTTCAAAGTATTTCTGACCTCAGCCATGCTTGTCACCCACCGATCTACCCTCCCCCATCTTCCAACGGAGGCCCCAAGAGACGCGATCTACCTGAGAGTGCCTAGCCTGGCAGCCAAGTTTTCTGACTCAATCTGGAGTTCTTTCCACCGTCCCCAACTCATTGGAAAGCTCAGTCGCCTGGGGGTTGCGGGTAGAGCAGGGGAGGGCATGGGTGACCCACAGCAGCGAGAAGGGCTGTTGTGTTTAAAGGGTTGCCCCGGTTCTGCGTCCAGTTAGCTGAAGGTCGCACAGCTTCCTTCCCCGGTTATCGATGCCTCCTCTCCCTTCTCTTCCCAAGGCTGCCCCTTGTTCATCCTGATGTGACCAATTTCTCTCAGGAATAAATTACATACAGCCCACCGTCTATTCGGTCATTGGCAGCGCGGGCGCAGGAACCGGCAGGTGAGGCTGGCTGTCTGGAGCAGAGGCTGGCCACAGGGACAGTGGGGGCCCAGGGCGGAAGAGGCCCCAAGCCGAAGCCCCAACCCTCCAAGCCCTGGGCGAGACTGCCTGGGAACCTCATGGACTCAGGCCAAACTTGAAGACAGCTTGAGGAACCCATCACGACGGGTCCGGCTGTAATTCCCAGGCCAGGGGCTTGACATCCCTACACCCCAGTCCCCACAGGATCCTACCTGATTCCGCTGGACCTCGAACCTGCCTCAGATCTTGATGCACCCCCCGAGTCACCAGGGATCCTGTCTAAAAGAAGGCTCTGATTCAGGAGGCCTGGGAGGCCTAAGAGTCTGCGTTTCTGACAAGCACCCAGGTCAAGAGGCCAGCGCTGCTGGTTTTGAAAAAAAGGCCCGGAGCTCAGCATGGGCACGCTGATGGTCAGCCAGCTTTGCCTATTCAGACATTCTTCTCCCTTCCAGCCCTTTTGCACATGCTGTTTCCTCAGCCGTCAATGCCCTTCCTCCTCCAGTCTGCTTAGAAAAGTCCTGTGCATCACTCCCCTCTGGCTCAGGCGATCTTCCCCGAGACCCTCCTCCCCCCACAGAGACTCAGGGGAGGTGACATTTTCCCATGCCCTGATCACACTGCATTACAGCCGTGCTCGGACTCTCTGGTAACTGTGGTCTGACCACCTGTCACTCTCTGGCCGGAAGCTCCGTGCAAACTCACCAAGGCTTTCCTCTCTCCGTCCCCAAGCCTGGTACAGTGTCTCGACCCCTGGGCACTAGAGGGCCCAGGAACTTTCCAGAGAGCTCCAGAAAAACATATAACCCCTGAAACAAAATGATTGGATCCACCAAAACATCTCAGGAGAGCTTTGCGGTGGACATTAATAAAATGCTCATGGCACGTCTACAAAACAAAATATTACATCAACTCCATTAATGACTTCAATTCATTTTCATAAAATTTTCACTCTGGAAATGACGTGCAGGTTAGATTTCTTCACTCCGCAAGAATTCTTGGGTCCTTCTGATAATTGCTGGGAAATCAAAGCCAACCCTCCATCAGATGAAGTACTTGTAGCCAAGACGTTTCAAAAGCAAGGTTATAAAAATAATTCCTGTAATGTCTTGCAGAAAGAATTTGTGGGGCCTCCAGTGCAAGGCTGTGCAAACCTAAATCTGAAAACCACCCTTTGGGGGGGGACTTATATAATCAAATATTTCCTGGTTTTTTTTTTTTTTTTTGGTTTGTTCAGTTTTAGATTCAAGAGACTCGTGTGCTGATTTGTTACACGGGTCTCTTGCATGATGCAGAAGCTTCGCCTTCTATTGAGCCTGTCACTCAGTGATGAGCTTGGTGCCCAACGCGAGGTTTGGAGACAACCTCCGCTGGGTGCGGTGGCTCAGATCTGTAATCCCAGCATTTTGGGAGTCCAAGGCAGGAGGATCGCTTGAGCCTAGGAGTTTGAGACCAGCCTGGGTAACATAGTGAGACCTCATCTCTACAAAAAAAAATTTTTTAATGAGCCAGGCATGGTGGTACACACCTGGAGTCCCAGCTACTTGAGAGGCTGAGGCGGGAAGATCGTCTGAGCCCAGAAGGTCAAGGCGCTGTGAGCTGTGATCGCCCCACCGCAATCCAACCTCGACAACAGAGAGAGACCCTGACTCAAAAACAAAAAATAACAATTAAAAAAGAGAAAAGAACTTCATCCGGTCTAGCGGAAGCACACCAGCTTTCTCCTGAGTGAAGGAGTGAATACACAGTACTCCGTCTAATGCTGAAAGTGAGAAGTCCAGGGCAGGGAGGGAAAATAGATGGGAGATGCAAAATGTAAGCCTGTGTTAAGACAAGAACCAGAGGAGTCCTTGTTAGAAAAAAAACAAAAACCCCCCAAGTCCAGGCCACCGACGCCACAGGCGACACCGCCCCCTGCAGGCGTCCCCCTGAGTCCACTGGGCTTCCTTTGCCCATCTGTCACTGTTTCTCTGACACCAAGAACTTCAAAGCCCCTTGGAATTGCCTCAAAGAAAGAGATCAGGGCGCCTAAGGACCAAGACTGCCTCTCCTCTGGGAAGGGGGTGAGGGGAGCTTTACAGCCGATTCTAAGTCAGACGCCCTGAAACGGTTCCAAACCCATCTTGAACCTATTTCTACCTTCCTCCTGAGCCATTTTGGGGCTAACGTGTTCCATATGTTTCTTTCTCTGGTGGAAAACAGGCTTCACTTTTCTTTCAAAGGGCATCGTTGAAAAGTCTGGGGACAGGACTTTGTTCTAAGACAAATAAGACTCGAGGAGCTCTTCTAAGGAAGCAATCAGAGATGAACGAGATAAACAGAAAGATTTACAGGCAAGATGTTCACCGCAGCGTTATTTATAATAGTGAAAAATTGGAAACAGCCTAAACGTCCAACAACAAGGGTTTGGTTAAATAAACTATGATCTACCCACACAATAGAAGTTTAGACAGCCAATGGAATTTGTGGGTTTGTTTCGTTTGTTTCTTTGTTTGTTTTTTGCTTGTTTGAGTTGGGGTCTCACTCTGCTGCCCAGGCTGGAGTGCAGTGGTATAATCACGGCTCACCACCACCTCAACCTCCTGGGCTCAGGAGATCTGTCTGCCTCAGCCTCCCAAGTAGTGGGAACTACGGGTGTGCACCACCATGCCTGGCTAATTTTTGGATTTACTGTAGAGACGAGGTCTCGCTATGTTGCCCAGGCTGGTCTCAAACTTCTGGGCTCAAGCAATCCTCTCACCTCAGCCTCCCAAAGGGCTGGGATTACAGGCATGAGCTACGCGCCAGGCCAAAATTCATATTTTTGAAAATTATTTTCTAGAAATATCCAACCTTCAGCCAGCCCTTCATGGGAAGTATCATCAGAGCTTAACAAGAATCAAATCATTTCATTTTTGCAACAAACCTCTGAAGAAAGATTTACATTATTCCTCCTTGGCACACAAGGAAACTGAGGCACAGAAGACCCACGGTCACACAGCTTGAGGCGTGTGTGGGTCTGGCACTCCAGAGGCTGTGCTGTCATGTGTTGCATGATGCTGCCTCTCTCTGAGGGGGGTGCCTTGGAATTCTGTACTTGGGCCTGGCAGGGAGCGCTCCTTCCTGGGTCCCCTGCAACTCTCTAGTGAGGGAGGATGGGTCTCAGGACCTGGAGGATCAGCAGGGTCTTGGTAAGGTATGAGTGCAAACACCCACAAGGAGGATTGATACAGAAGGACAGAGTCCAGGCAAAGTCAAAAAGTGGCAACATGGGAGGGAGGGGAGATCAGAAAACCCTGGGCGGCAGGGAGGCTGGCAGCAGACACTTCGTGATTGTCCACTGAGGCCCTGCGGTGTGTGGAGGCAGGGGCAGCCCTCCTAGAACCCTCCAACACCCCAGGCCCGCCCAGACCCCATGCTGAGCTTCCCCAGGCGTCTCATGAGACTCAGGGGCAGCCACAACCTTACTTTGGACGATCATTGTCCCCATTTCACAGGTGAGATCACTGAGACTCAGCAAGATCAAGTCACACCTGAGCCCTCGATACGTGTGTAGGGATGGCTGGAGTTGAACCCTGCACGCAGTAGCCAGAGGCCATGTGCTCACCAACCCTCCTTCTGGGCAGTGGGCAGCCATCCACAAGCACCAGAGCCTTGCTCAGCCCCAGGCGGCCATTGCTGCTTTCTGTCCCGTCAACCACAGCAGCCTTCTCTGCTATTCAGGAAACCGTTCACTGTGAAAAGGTCGGCAGAACCTGCAGGGCCTCTGAAACCCCCAGGAAGCCCAGCTTCTGGCCACATGTGAAAAGGGGAGGAAGAACTCCACACATTTGGGGAAAACAGCCAAAGGATGCTGGATCCTGTGTGAAATCTAAGGAAAGCCGAGAAACAAGGAACATCCCCGACCCATCCCAGAATTTCCACCCTCCTGCCCTGGGCCACTGGCTCAGCCTCCAGCCCCCTGGAATCCACCCAGATACCCTCTTCTCCTGAGCCACCGCCTCCCGGTGGGCCCCTGGGCCCTGAACCTGCTCCCAGGCCTGCGTTCCTTATGGGGCCTACCTGCCAGCACCCCCTTCCCAGCCCCAAAGACAAGACCCTTACTTTTCTGGCTGTGCTGTCCACCCCAGCAGAACAGGTGCGTCCTTCTGAGTTTCATGGTCACTGTGTCCCACCCCGAAGACATCAGCAGCAGTCCCTGTGGGTTCTGGCTGGCTCCCACGCATCTTGAGGGTGGGCTCCCCCCAACACCCCTTGACTGACCCTTAGGGGTCGACGTTGAATAGACCACCTCTGGGGGCCAACCCAGGCCAATCTCTCTTCCAAGGGCCATTCCCATCGTACCCGCAGGGGTGGGCGCTGGAGCCGTGCCGTCTAGGAAACTACCCCTTTTCTTGATCACAGGGCTGATGGGTAGAGGGATTTCCCTGTGGTGGCCCATCTGCCGTCTGGGCTGGACCAGGCAGACTCTCCCCTGGGGCACAGGAGCCAGGACTGAGGTGCCGTCTTCTGCCTCTCCGGGACCACTGGGGCAGCTGTGCTTCCTCCACGCTGAACTGGAGAGAACGGAGGATAGAAAGAGGGAGTGGGGTTTGCAGGCAGGACCAGGCAGTTCCTGCTTCTAGTTCCTCGGAAGGCAGGGCTGAACCCTAGGTTTTGTGAAATACCACCATCCTTCCCACATAATCATCATTCTGCTTGACCAGAAAAGCTGTCCCATGTGGCAATGTGGGCCCAGCCAGAGCAGCCCAGCCAGACTGCAGGGCCAAGGAGTCCTTCCCCACGGAGCGAGTGTTCTGTCGGCCCGACACGGAATGCTCTGTAGCCCTGGCTCTGTCCTCCCTGGAGTGAGGGAAGCTGTGGTGGGAAGAGCGACTGCCCGTCTCCGGAACCTCAGTGGCGCTCTGGGCGTTGGCACCTGCCTGGCGCCGTCACTCCTGTGTGATGGGCTGGACTTTTGCAACCTGCCTCTCCCTGGCCCGCTCACTGTCACCACATAGGTGACAGAACTGACTCATCCTTCTTCTCACGCTTCTGATTATTATTAATATTTTATTTTTATAGACAAGGTCTCACCATGTTACCCAGGCTGGTCTCAAATTCCTGGGTTCAAGCGATCCTCCTGCCTCAGCGTCCCAAGCACTGGAATTAAAGGTGTGAGCCACCGCACCCGGCCATGCCTCTAATTCATAAATGGCGCCCTGTGGCGTACGTGATCAAGTCCTGTTTCCTGACGCAGCGTTCAAAGCCCCCATCTGCCCTCCGCAGCACCATCACCCATCACTCCGCTGCAGGTCCTGTGTCTTTGCTGAACAGAGCTGCTCCCAGTTCCCTCCTCTGGGCCTTGGCCTGTTCTGTTCCCTTTGCCTGGACCTCCCTCTACTTCCTTCTTAGCCTTGCAAGGGTCCACCTGACTTGCTGAAGGCTCCTGGTTCGCTTCCAGTGCTGCCGGGAGCGCTCCTCCCAGGGCTCACTCACACATGTCTTGCCTGGCCTGTCTCGGAGTGCTGATGGCATCTTCGTGCGAACTGGTCTCCCCCCTCCCCCATCTTCTCACCACTCTTCCAGGCAAGGACGTGCTTTTCCAGAGTACGCCCTGGGCACCCGTCCCTGTTGGAAAGATGGAGAGACTGAGGCTCCTGTTCATGACGACCGAAGCCACAGAGCTGGGAAGTGCCAGCCCAACTCGGAAGCTGGTGCTGTCTGCTCCCAGCACTGCGTTCTTTGCGAAATGTTCACTACCCAGTGGGACAACTCTTCGCTGGACCCGTCCGTGTGGACACTGTGATGCGTCCATGCAAACATGCATCTTCCATTCAGTGCCATCAACTTTTCTGAGCCCCAGTGACTTCCAGTATGCACGCCGGGGTCAAGGCTTGGAATTCAGGTTTCACAGTCCATGGATGCCCTCGGGTGGGCGGACATGCACGCTCCCCTCCTCCACGCCTCTGTGTGTGCTGTGCCCTCTGCCCGCAGTCCTGGGAGATGCGTTCCTTGTTCCTGCTCCATCATCAAGACCCACCCCCCCATGTCCCTTTCTATCTGGAACATTCCAGGAAGCCCCCTGGGACTGCTGCTCGTTGTCTCCTTGCCTTGTGTCTGTCGAGGCCATGTCTTTATGGGAGAAATGACCACTACACTGGGCTTTGTACTTACCCACCACTGGTGACTACCCCTTAAGAGACAGTGGTTTCTGGATAATTCCCCACCTGGCCCAGAACCTGCATACAGCAGGTGCTTAGCTAAGGTGCATTAGAAGGAAGGAGGGTGGGAGCGATGAGGACTTCACATGGAGAAAGCCCCCCAGCCCCACAAGCACAGGACGGAGACCCGACCCTAGTGACTCCTCCGAGGCATTTAACAAAGAACTGGGGACACAGTAAGGAGCCAGCTGACACTTTCCAACCAAAGTCGACAACTTTATTCTGCACGCATGCTGATATTGACAGCATGTTGGCATACACGGGCACCTTCAATGTTCAGGATTCCTTGAATGCCAAGTGTGACCTGCTGGTGGCCTGCTCTACCACTCAGTCCATGTCTGAGGTCAGAGACCTGCGGCCCAGACACAACCACACGTGTGCTTTGACCATGTACTACAATACCTGCCACGGCATCTTTGTCCACGCATAGGATGTGCATGGTGTGGTTACATGGTACTTAAGGATACAGGGGTCATTGGTCAAAAAATAGTCACTTGCTCCCAAGGTCAAGGGCCCCAGTCAGACAGCTCGGCCTCCTCCACGTGTCCCTCCAGCCTGTGCCTCCCTCCCTCCCTGCCCTCCTGAGTTTTTCATGGCTCCTGGCTGCACTGGGCCAGGTGCCAGTCCCTCTCAGATGTCAGCTGGCAGGCACAGCCGAGCACTGGTCCCATTTTGCCTTACTTCTTAATTAGGCCTTCTCAGTGCTGTGGAGGCCGTCACCCAGTTTCTCCAGTTTCCATGAGCATACCTGCAGCTGTGCCATGGGTCCAGACCATAGGCTCCTGCCTGAGCTCTGCTCCCCAAAAACCTGCCAGACAAACGAAGGAGCATCCCTGGGCCAGGGAGCCAGGCATCTTGGCAGTGAAGCACCGAGACCCCAAGGGGCAAGACAGACCCCTCCCAGGGGCACCATAGGGGACCCCTTCCCCAGATCCTGTCCCCACTGAGCCACAAGGTATCCCATACTCCCAACTCACCCCTGTCTACAACTTCTCCTGCAACTGGCTGACCTCAGAGTTCCCCTTAGACAGTGAAGGTGTCACGTGACAAAACTCAGAGGTTGTCGGGCTGGAACCCCAAAGACCCCAAAAAGGGAAGGAGCTGTGTCAGAGTCCAAAGAAATGACTCGGAGACACAGGTGAGACACGGGCTCTACTTGGGAACTCACAGACAGGGAAGGTGGGCCAGGAGCAGCCAGCTGGACAGGAAGCTCCGCCCCGGACAATCAGGGGCACACGGATACGTTGCACCTTACACAGGGCAGAGTCAGTGTGAAAGGGGCAGGGTTTTCAGTGCACAGACACCGTGTGAGAAGGGCTCATTTGCACATCCATGTACACGAGACGGTGCGATTTCTCTCTAGGGGTGGGAGTTTTAGTGTGATGGTGAACTCAAAGGAACCAAAGGTCACGGGCACTGAGGCAGTGCTGATCTGGTCTGAGCCAGCCCAGGGCCAGCTCCTCAAGGAAGGGAGTTTAAGCACATTTACTCTGGCAGCTGCAAGACATGGTCACCAGGCGGAGGACATTTCCCTTACCACCTCCGCATGGCCTGGACACCCAGGCTTGAGCCAGAGGGGAAGGGGACATCCCTGACCGGCTGGTCCCAGTACCCGTGCCTTAGTGGGGGGTTCATCTCTGGAGTGTGCTCATGTTGTCGCTGAGTGAGTGTCGTCCTCCAGGGTGCCACCTCCCCAGAACTCCCCCCCCCCACAGCGCAGAGGGCAAACTTTGGTCAACTGTCATTCCTTCCAGGGGAAACTAGGGTGGCCGCCAGTAGAGGGGAAGGGTCTGTGCGGCTGAGGCTGGCTTTGAGGCCTGCCTGTGCCTTAAGTTCTGTGTTTCCTCGGGCAAGTGGCTGCATCTCCTGGGGTTCCCATTCTCAGTACCTCCCCTGGAAGGGATGGTGACCACTGCGTGGAGACACCCATGTCCTCTTTTCTCCCGGTTCCCACAAGAACCAGAAACCACAGTTCTGGGTGAGACTGGAGCTTGGGCCCACGGACAGTGAAGGTTCCTCCTTTTGTGTTAAAGCAGAAAAATAACAACAAAAATAACAATGTTTCTCTGTAGAGTGTTTTTTCTCCCTGCCAGACACCATTCTAGGTATTTTTTAAAATATATAATCTTGTATGATCTTCACAGCTGAGCAAGAAGGTGGATATTCTTATTGTCTCCATTTTAACGATAGAAAATAAAACTCAGAAATATTCTGTGTTTCTTCTGTGGACGCACAGCTGGAAAGGGGTGGAAGCCAGATGTGGGACCTGGCAGGTTCTTGAGAGGAAGGAAGTTTTAGAATTTCACTCTTTCCTGCACGGGACCAACTAGCTCATCTATCCCTTCCTTACAGAACATTTATAAGGCTCGAACACACACTTGGACACAAAGAAAAAAATAAATTAAAAATTAAAGATTTTACAGGCCACAATCTCTTACTGTAATTCCCAAATTTTAAATTTAAAAACCAATCGCACGACTGGAACTAGCCTTAACTACTTGGAAATTAACAAACGTAATTCTAAATAACCCATGGATGAAAGAAAACATTTAAATTGAAATTAAAAACCATCCAGAGACCAAAGAAAGGGGAACAATATTTTATTTCAAAATCTAGTGGATCCTGAAAAAGCTTAACACAGAGGAACATATATTTCCCCACAATGCCCTTTTTATTAAGAGAAGAAAGACTGGAACGAGAGGAGCTACGTTCACCTTGTGAGAAACTCGAAAAACAAAACAGAAAAAGCTGAAAGTAATGACAGCAATAGAAGAAAGGAAAAAGAAGTATACTCATGGACTCTTGGAAACCAGAAGGGCAGATGAGGCCGAGTGCGGCTGTGGGGGTGGGAAGAGGCCTCAGTTTCCCTGGTGCACCTGTCTTGTCAGCAACACGTGTCTGCAACACGGTCCCTGCCTGCAGCAGCCTCCTGCCCCTGGCCCCAGGCTCCTCACCCAACCTCGCAGCCCCTGAGCCTCCACCCGAGACGTCTCACTGCCTGTCCAACTTGGACTGGAGGGTTTAACGTTTCCTCCCAGAGATAAAGCTCCTCCGTCTGGGCTCACTAAGCAAAGGCATCCGTTGTGTCGATTTCAGCAATGAAAGCTGCTGCGGTTTTGTTTTCTCCCTGTTGCCAAGAGTCAAGAGGAAGTCTGTGGTTAGACTTCTTCGGGTGGAGACACACAAACACAGGGTACTAATGAGCTCCTGGATCCAACTCTCCCAGCTCCAGCAAGTGGGACTGATGAAACTGAACAAGCGGGGAGGGGAGGGGAGAGGAAGGGAGGGAGGAGAGACAGAAAGAAAGGAAGAGTCAGAGAAGAGGAGAGAGACAGGGAGGGAGAGGGAAGCAGAGAGGGAGGAGAGGGGGAGAAAGGGAGGGAGGAAGGGGCAGAGAGCTAGAGAGGAGGAAAGACAGAGGGAGGGAAGGAGAGAGAGATAGAGGGAGAGAAAGAGACAGAGGGAGAGGGAGAGGGAGAGACAGAGAGGAAGAAAGAGAGGAAGAGAGTGAGAGAGACAGAGGGAGAGAGAGACAGAGAGGGAGAGAGACAGAGAGGGAGAGAGACAGAGAGGGAGAGAGACAGAGAGGGAGAGAGACAGAGAGGGAGAGAGACAGAGGGAGAGAGAGAGGGAAAGGGAGAGGGAGGGAGAGAGAGGGAGCGGGAAAGAGGGAGAAAGAAGGAGAGAAAAAGCCCATTGGGCCTCTAACCACTTGACCCCCCAGATCTATGACTCTCTCCCTTCCTCTTGTCCTCCACTTGCCTCCGTTTCCTTTCAGTGGATACTATGGATCCATTTTTCCTTCCAAGTATGAGGCAACCCAATTTGCTTTCACATAAATCCAGAGATGCAATGTCAAATGTCCCTGTGGATTCGATGCCTAACTTGGTGTCGAAACTTGAGGCAGACACCGTGGCTGTCTCCCACGAGTGAGCTCAGCCCCTTCTTTCCCATCAAAACCCCGGACTGGTTTAGGGTCGTGGGTGCCCAGCCAAAAGCATCCACTGGCCCATCCTCCTCCGTTTCCAGAGGACTGCCGTTTGATCAGAGTTCTGACCGATGTTCCAGCTTCTGTGTTTCTAAGAAAACTTGCATTCCTGACCTAGACACCAACTCTTCCTCCTCCTCCCTTCTCTCCTCTGCCTGGAACTTGAACATCAAACCTGGGCAGGCGGCGAGGGCAGCACCCATCTTGTATGTGTATAAGGCAGCATGAGTGAGAATGGCATCTGAGCAGAAAAGTGGAAAAGGGCTGGGTCCTCCATGATATTAAATCACCTGCTCTGCTCTGGGCTTCTCACATCATGGGGGAAAAAGTGTTATTTGTTGAGGCCACTGTGTCTGGCTGCCCTGTTCCTTGCAGCTAAATGCATTTTCAATTGAAATGAGAGACCCAGCTTTTCTAGATTTCAACACATGTTCACCCCACCTCTCCATGGGTCCCCACAGGGTTTCTTCATGGTAGTCCAGATCACTGTCCTTCCTCCCATTAGCAGATGAGGAAACAGCAGTGAAGGGTTCTGACAGAGTCAGGGCCTGACCTCCAGGACTCTCTGTTCCCTGTCTATCACTTCTCCCAAGAAGACCCTGCTTGCCCCCCGGGCAGCCTGGGGTGATCCCCTCTCTGTCAGGTCTCACCACTCTCAATCTTCCACCTAGAAGGTAGAGTTTCATCAGGAATCCGGGAGCAGGTGAACTGACTGCTTCTGGTGTAAACTCTGCAGCCTGTGCATCCAAGAGAAATGTGAACTTTCAGGTGTTGTAATTTTAGAAATACATTTCACAGGGCTCCAGCTGCCATGGATAGGGATTCCTCTGGTGGATCTGAGCAGAGTTAGCAGGAACCTTTCTGGAAGGGGCTCACCATTCCACATGCCATCAAGAACACTGACATGGGAAGAGGTCAACATGCCATCATGAACAGAGCTTGGAAGACGTTGACTCCAGGCCTCACAGGTGACCTTGAGGAGTTCAAAGCTCCCACTGCCAAGAGTAAATACATCTTTTATTTTAAACTCCACCTCTGTGAGTCAAAGGACCTAGACTCAAGTCCTGGGTCTCTCTCTTACTTGCTGTGTGATCTTGGGAAAATCTCTGAAACCTCCCTACGCATCCATAAAAGGGGAAGAGCTGCTCTACTCCCCAGGCTCTGATAAGAGCTCAGAGAAACAGGACAAACTATGAGATGTGATGAGACGCTCAGAGTATAGGATGTCAGGGGGACCTTTCATGTGTGATAAAGCAGGGCTGCCCTCATTAGGGGCCATTATCATGATGGCTTCGGTGTACCTCAGGGCTCTGGCTCTTCCCTGAGCTCAGCCCTCTCCGCAGCTGGCATGTACATTCCAAACATGCCTCACGTTAATGTGTAGACACTACAGACACACCTCACATCAACGTGTACATTACAGACACCTGACATTGATGTATATGTTACAGACACGCCTCACGTCTACATGTATGTTACAGACAAGTCTCACAAGCCTTCATGACAACTCATTTGTCAACCTCATAAGAGCTGAGAACATTGACCTTGTTGAGACAACATCTTTCAGGAAAAAAATCATTTCAGTGTCACAATTCTTATTTGCTCATTAAGTCAGCCTATCTAATTTCATGAGTTCTTTCTTAGTGACCACAATGTATTCATTCACACCCTTTCAAAAATAAAATTGGATTGGGCATTGAGCTGGGACCCTAACCCTAACCCTAACCCTAAATCCGCCCCTCCCCCGCTCCCAGCCTAGTCCCTCCCAATTGAGGCTGGTCTCTATCCTTGTCCTCATCCCGACCTCCTACCCCCAGGGAGATCCGGCCTCCTCTGGCTCACCTTAGTGACAGTTTACTGCCTCCCAGGGCCATCCATTTGCCTCTGAACATCCTCTGCTAGAACACTCTTCCTGAGACAGACACTCCTTGGCAGACACGAGGGTGTGTCCTTGGCAAACCACTAATACCATGCCTGCCTAGCTGTGTAGGGTGGTGACTGGCAGAGTTGGTGAGGACGAGGGACCCCATGTGAGGCATCACCTAACCAGAAGTGCCATCTGGGCTAGATGGCAACAGTGAGGGAGAGTGTCACTCAGCAGCCCCAGGGGGCTCACAAGACAGCTTTTCCTTCCTGCCCTAGAGAACTCAAGAGCAGCAATGATTCAGTGAACCCCGGCCCTCCAGGTCTCTGCTGGGATCAGCCAGGCTCTGCTGCAGTGACGGTGCTGAGAGCTTGGGGGGCTTCAGGTCATGGAAGTCTCTTCCTCACTCGTAGAGCATGGAGTGGAGGCCCAACCCCATTTCTGTGACATTGGGAACACAGGGCCTGGGCCCCACTGCCGAGACAGAGCAGGAGCAGGCATGCCAGCGCTTGATTGTATCAGGTTCAGCCCACAGGCATGTCTTGTGTCTTGCACTTCCCAGGTACCGCACCGTTCATATGCCGAAGGTTTGCGGGAGCCGTTCATAGCGTGAGTCCACCGCGCCGTGTTCCAACGACATGTGTTCACTTCCTGTCTGTGTGTCACATCTGGCGATCCTTGCAATATTTCAGACTTTCTCACTATGATCATTATATCTCTAACGGTGATCTGTGGACAGTGATCTTTGATATTGCTACTGTAATTACCTCAGGACACCATGACCTGCCTGCACCCATATAAGACAGCAAACTTAACCCATCCATGTGCGGGTTCTGACTGCCCCACTGACCAGCTGTCCCCCCATCTCTCTCCCTCCCCTCAGGCCTTCCTGTTTCCTGAGACACAACAATAGGGACATTAAGACAATCATAACCCTACAGCGGCCTCCAGGTGTTCAAGTGAAAGGAAGCATGGAACATCTCTCTCGCTTTAAATCAAAGCTGGCCGGGCTCGGTGGCTCAGCCTGTAATCCCGCACCTTTGGGAGGCTGAGGTGAGTGGATTGCCTGAGCCCGCGGGCTCGAGACCCTCCTGGGCAACTTGGCGAGACCTCATCTCTACAATAAATCAAAAAATCAGCCGGGCGTGGTAGCGCACGCCTGTAGTTCCAGCTACTTGGAAGGCTGAGGTGGAAGGATCGCTGGAGCCCAGCAGGGCAAGGCTGCGGTGGCTGGGAGCGGCCACTGCCCTCCAGTCTGGGTGACAGAGGGAGACATCAACTCAAAATCAATCAATCAATCAATCAATCAATCAATCAAAGCTGGACATGAGGAAGCTCAGGGAGGAAGGCATGTCGAAGCCAAGACGGGCCAAAACTCGGCCTCTCTCACCAAACAGCGAGCCACATAATGACTGGAAGCCCAAGGAAAGCCCTTGGGGGACGTCAGAAGGGCTCCTGCCGTGGACACGCGGAGGTTGAGAAAGGGACGCGGCGCCTTGCGGACGGGGAGGAAGTGTGAACGGTCGGGACAGAAGCTCAGCCAGCCTGATAGCCCCTTAAGCCAAAGCCTCCCCCAGAGCCAGGCCCTGACTCCTCAATTCTGGGAAGGCTGAGAGGGCTGAGGACGCTGGGGAGGAAAAGGCAGAAGCCTACAGGGACCGATTCACGAGGCGGAAGGAAAGACGCGTCTCCAGATCATCCAGTGCAGGTGCGGGAGCAAGTGCTGGTGGGGAAGCTGCAGTGAGTCACTCGGGAGACCCGGCGAGACCGGGGGTGGTGGCAGACAGGCTCAGCCACAGACTGTCCATGCGACCACGCGGCCTTCTATGGGAAGATGCCCCCCGGGACTTTCACATCTAGAGGGGCGAAGGCAAAGCCTGGCTTCCGCTTCCAGGCCAGGCTGACTCTCTTGTTCGGGGCTGAAGCAGCCGGTGATGTTGTGCTGACGCCAATGCTCCTTTACGTTCCAAAAACACCAGGGCCCTCAGGAATTAGGCTAAGTCCACTCTGCTGGTGCGCTAACAGTGTCTACATCCTGACTTACTGAGTATTTTAAGCTCACTGTTGAGACCTACTGCTCAGAAAAAAAAATCCCTTTGAAATATTACTGCTCATTGGCAATGCATCTGGTCACTCGAGAGCTCTGATGAGCTGAACATGGAGATCAGTGCTGTTTTCATGCTTGCTAACAATATCCACTCGGCAGTCGATAGATCAAGGAGTAATTATGACTTGCAAGTTTTACTTTTTATGAAATACATTTTGTAAGGCTATAGCTTCCATGGACAGTGATTCCTCTGAAGGATCTGGACAAAGTAAATTGTAAGTCTTCTGGAAAAATTCTCTATTCTAGTTGCCATTAAGAACATTCATGATTCATGGGAAGAGACCAAAATAGCACCATGAACAGGAGTTTGGAAGAAGTTGATTCCAGCCCTCATGGATGACTTTGAGGAGTTCAAGACTTCAGTGGAGGCGGTCACTGCAGATATGACAGAAATAGCAAGAGAACGAGAATTAGAAGTGGAGGATGAAGATGGGGCTGAACTGCTGCCTCTCATGATAAAACTTAGTGGGTGAGGAGCTGCCTCTTAGGAGTGAGCAAAGAGAGTGGTCTCTTGAAATGGAATCTGCTCCTGGTGAAGATGTTGTGAACACTGTTGAAATGACACAAAGGTTTAGAACAAGATATCGACTTAGTTGACACAGCAGCAGCCAGGTTTAGGAGGACTGACTTCGATTTGGGAGGACATTCTACTGCATCCCATGCTACAGAGAAATCTTTCTTGAAATGAATAGCCAATCTGTGCAGCCAACTCCATTGTTGTCTTCATTAAAGGAACCACTGCAGTCACCCCAGCTTTCAGGAACCACCCCCCTGATCAGATCAGTCGACACCATCAACACCGAGGCACCATCCTCCACCAGCACAAAGATGACAACATGCTGAAGGCTCAGGTGGTCATTAGCATTTTCTAGTCATAGAGTATTTTAAATTAAGCGATGTACACTTTTTAGACACAATTTTATTGCTTACATAAAAGACTGCAGTGTCGTGTCAGTCCAACTTTCATGAGCACTGAGAAATCAAAAAATGTGTGTGACTCGCCAAACCTGCAATGTCCCTCAGGTGTGGTCAGAAGAAGCCTCACAGCTCCAGCCTAGCTGCCCAGGAGGCTGAGTCGTGCAGGGGAGCCCGCGGACATGTGGGGGTGCCATCTCTCCCAGGGCCGGCCATTTCCCAGTAGACCTCAGGGTACGCTGTTACCGAAACAAGAGTCGGCGCTTAAGAGAAGAGCCCAGCGGTGTCATGGAAACAAACCGTGCAAGGTAATCAGGGCCTTGTGGGTGAAGAGGGGCCCGGCCTGCTGCTGATCACTGCAAGTAGCTGTCACATGGAGATCTATCTGCTTGGGGTTTGTCACCCAGGGGTGGCTAGGCTCTTCCACCGATGGTGCCCGTGTGCTAAGGTGGTGAGGGCAAGGTTGGCCCGTGGAATGTCCCTAGCCTCCCCATCACCGTGTTTGTCACCACCCAACACCCAAACTGTTATCCTCACCTGCTCCGTTCCTCCTCCTCAGCTCTCAGAAAAGTTTCCTCTTGCCCTCCCAGTCCGGGAGAGATGGGCAGCGTTGGAGAGACTGAAAGAAAGGGCAGGGTTCTGGGTTACTAGGTCAGTTCCTGAGGCTCTGTAGACAGGAATTTGGGTCAGAAGTAAAGTAGAAGGGAAACTAAAGAAGAATGAAGTAGAGAAGGAGAAAGAGCAAAAAAGGAAATGCAGATGCCATGCTGTCTGTGCAGTGGAGGGAGGGAAGCACCAGAGAGACGGCACACCAGGTTGCCTGGACCTCCGAGGAGTTTGGGGCATTTTGAAAGGTGGAAGTTTCTAGAGAAGCTTTGAAGAACAAGGTAATGAGATAGAAAACTAGAAGGGGACCTTTTTAAATGTTTTTTAGCCTAAAGATGGAAAGTCTCTTTTTCTTTGGGCTCCTGGGTTGTGCTTCTATGAAGATAATGGAGAGATGGGATCACAAGGAACACGGGTCTCTACTCGGGTTACGTGAATAGACATTCAAAACTGAAGGAGTAGCTCGTTCCTGAGCAGTCAGACAAGTGCGTGGACATCAAGAGATGACTGTCACTGCTCAGAAAGATGTTGAGTAGCCTTGGCAATGACAGAGGAGCCCTCCCGCCCTCTGCCCTCCGAGAGTGCTAGGCTGTGGTGCCCCTCATCCCTGAGGCTGCCAGGCCTGAGCCCCACTTCCTGGACACATGCTGACGAGGGAAGATCTCCACCCTCGCTCTGTTCATGACACCTCCACCATGGGGGCCACGGTGACATCAGCCTTGTTGGCAGCCACAGCCCACTGTTGACTCATATGAAACTTCCTGTCAACTAAAAACCCAACACCTTTTCACTTGTGCTGTTGACCCAGGTGTCCCACATCCTGTGTGTGTCTGGGGGGTGTTCTGAACGCTGGCATGAGAAACGGTTTCTAGGACCTTGTGCCTTGGTGTGCAGACTTTTGGTCCAATGTCAATTTCAGGCTTTATTATTATTGTTATCATTATTAGTCAGGGTCTCATTCTGTTGCTCAGGCTGAAGTGCAGTGACACGATCATGGCTCACTGCAGCCTCGACCTCCTGAGATCAAGCAATTCTCCCCTCTCGGCCTCTGGAGTAGCTCTGTCTTTCTCTCACCTTCCTGGTCCTGTCCGTTTCTCCCTGCTTCCCACAGGCCCCTTGGTGATAAGTCAGTTTAGCACCAGGCATGAACCAGAGCCCCAGCCTTCAAAGTCAAACCCATCTGGGTTCCAAATCTCTTGACATCAATGGCTGTGCGATCTCGGGCAGGTTGCTTTATCTCTCTTGAGTCTTCATTTCCTGGGTTGTGAAAGGCTAGCATGCCCATCTTGCAGGCATGTGGTGAGGAGTAAGAGAGATAATCTATGTAAACTGTTGGCCGTGCTTGCTTACACTTAGGAGTTTCTCAATAAGTGTTCATCCCTTTCCTCCACCTGCCATTCCGTTCTAGTCATTGAACGAGATATGGTCAAAGACAGAGCCCTTGGCATGCCTCACTCCCCTACACCGTCCAGGTAGATGTGGCTAGAGTTGCCTGTCCCTGGCCCATCTGACTGTCCCAGAATTCCCTTCACTTCACTGTCTTGCCTCTGACCCATCAGCCACCAGCGCCTCGGGGACTTCCCCCACCCAAAGGCATTTCTTTTTATCACAGAGACTTCTTGGAGGTAGAGCTGTTCAATAAGACACCAAGAAATGAATCTGGCAGTGATGCCGGGGCAGGGGAAACACCTGGGTGCTACAGTCCCACAGCTGGGCCAGGTGGGAACTTACCCCTCCCGGACCTGGGGCTGGCCCGAGCCCTGGGGGCGGAGTGGGAGGGGTGAGGAGCTTGGAGCTTCATGTACCTTAATTCAGTTTCATAGAAATCTCGTGGTGAAGGTGATATGAACCCCATTTTGCAGAAACCGGGGTTTCAGGCAGCCACGAGGTCTCCCGAGACATGAAGGTGACAGAATCAGGATTTGTCCTCAGGCCACTCCCTCCTGGCCAGGGGCCTCCCCCATCACTTACTCCTCCCTAGGGCCCTGGAAAGCCCCACAGTGGGAGATTCGCTCTTTATCTGGTCAATAACTGCCCATTAGAAAGCCTGGGCTTAATAAACCATTAACGTTTGAATTATTGAAGGGGTGGGAAAGTGTAGGAAGACTCAGATGGGGGTGGGGAGCGAGTCCCACCAAGGGGGAGGGAATGGCAAAAGAATGTTGGCTGAGTCTCCCCACCAAGACATTTTCTTGGGTGTGACTGTACAGTTTCTGGAACAACCACATTATAACCCACGTCTCACCATTTGATAGGGGAAGACGGTGAGGCTCCACGAGGTGTCCTGACTATCTAGGAATCCACAATCATGGAGTGGAGTATGACTAAGGTCAGGCAGGCTCTCTCCTGGACGCCCTGTCACAGCACAGAGGCCAGGATGGAGACGCTGCCGGGAAGAGCCCAGGAGCTGGAGAGCACCAGTGGGGCAAGGTGGGGGTGAGTCAGGGTCAGACAGAGGGTCAGACAGAGGGTCAGACAGAGGGAAGGCGGGCTAGGAGGGGAGAGGCCAGAATGCCTGCGTGTCAGACGGTGCGTGGGCACAGGGGGTAACCAGTGCGTCAGAGTCCTAGGAACAGCCAGCTTTCCTCATGAACTTCAGTCGTGATGATTTCTATCAAATTTGCAACAGGAAGTCGATCCTTCAAGGCAGGGGAGCTAGAAGCAAAGAGGAAATTGAGCCAGCTCCTTTCTCCTCGTGTTCATGTCGGCCGCTGGCCCTCTCAGCTGGTCTTCACTCAGTGCCCTCGGCTCTTGGCTAACAATGCCCTTCCAGCTCCTGGGGAGTTTCTAAAATCACACTCAGCTGGAAAGAAAAGAACAAGGACACACAGAACTGAGGTGCTGGGGTCCCTTGCCTAGACACTGGAAGCCATGATTCTGAAGTTAGAGGAAGCAACAGATTTGAGGCACCCCAAACCTCACTGTCCATAGGAGGGTAACAGGAGGCACAGCAACCACTGCCAAAGGACCCTGCTGCTATGGGATCCAGACAGGAGCTCTGGGGACAGTTAGCCAGGCAAACAGCCAGTCCGCTTCCTTCAAGCCTCGAGTTCTTTCAGCCAGGAGGCGACACCTGCATGGTGATAGGTTTGCTGGCTGCTTATGTGAAGGACTAGGGCCCATCAGGGCAGCATGGAAAGCTAGACCCACCCTCCAGGGGACGTCTCCAGCTCCCGTGCACTCTCACATGGAGAGCTGGCCCACAACGTGTGCTTCACAAACACCAGTTGAACGCCTGAGTCAATACATGAATGACCACTTAATAATTGGATTCCTCACTGTCACAATCTGCCCAGACTGCTGTCACAAAACACCAAAGACTAGGTGGCTTAAACAACAGAAATGCATTTCCTCACAGTTCTGGAAACTGGAGGTCTGAGATCAGGGTGTCAGCATGTCCAGTTCTGTTGAGGGCTCTCTTCGTGGCTTGCAGACAGCCACCTCCTTACTACGTCCTCACATCGCAGAAATCTCTCTCTTTCTCCTCTTCTTATAAGGGCACAGTGCTGTTAGGATTAGGACTCCACGCTGATGACTTCATTTAAGTTTAATCCCCTTCTAAAGACCCTGTCTCCAGATATATTCACATTGGATGTTTGGGTTTCAGCAATTGCGGGGGGGGGGGGGCATGAGTCAGTTCGTGGCACTCACCAAGGAAGGAATGCGATGATGACTTCATAAAAGGTCTGTGGGATTCCTCCAGCAAATCCAGCAAAGGCCTTCATTACCCCTGCTCCATCTGGGAGGCCCTTAAAGTGTCATTGTGCTACATTCCCTTAAACCTACCATGACCAAGCTAGTTCTCTGCATTGATACTATCTTCACGTCCAGGAGTGGGAGCCTAGAGGGCCAGCAGGCCTCCTGCAGAGGACAGGGCCTTGATAGATTGCAGAGGCATGACTCCCCAGGCTGTGGGAAGAACACTGTCCCGAGAGCTGGGCTCTCCCATGTCCTGCCACTCCCTCGTAAGTCATTGGGCAAGTCACTTCCCTTCTCCAGACTCCAATCTTGCCATCTCTAAAACAAAGGTGGGGAGGTTTGATTATTTCTAAGAACCTTCCACTACTCCTGCTTTACCTATTCCCAGGGGAAAGCAAAGTCCAATAGTCAAAAGTAAACAGCTCTAGCCGGGCTCGGTGGCTCAGCCTGTAATCCCATGCCTTTGGGAGGCTGAGGTGAGTGGATTGCCTGAGCCCGCGGGTTTGAGACCCACCTGGGCAGGTGAGACCTCATCTCTACACTAAAATCAAAAAATCAGCTGAGCACGCCTGTAATTCTGGCTACTCGGAAGGCTGAGGCGGAAGGATCGCAGGAGCCCAGCGGGTCGAGGCTTCGGTGGCTGGGAGCAGCCACTGCACTCCAGTCTGGGCGACAGAGTGAGACTCCAACTCAAAAAAAAAAACTAACAAAAAAAGTAAACAGCTCAAGACAGGCTGGCTGGGCATAGTGGCTCACACCTGCAATCCCAGAGTTTTGGGAGGCCAAGGCAGAAGCTTGAGCCCAGGAGTTCCAGGCTAGCCTGGGCAACATAGTGAGACCATGTCTTTATTTAAAAAAAAAAAAATTAGCTGAGCATGGTGTTGTCTGTCTGTAGTCCCAGCAACCCAGGAGGCTGAGGTGGGAGGATCACCTGACCTCTGGAGGTCGAGGCTGTGGTGAGCCATAATCGCCCACTGCACTCAGCCTGGGACACAGAGTGAGACTCTGACTCAAAAAAAAAAGCTAAGAAAAAATTCTGGCTTCTTTGCTAACTGCTGAAAAACCCTTGGGGTTATCGCAGTGACCTCCTTCATGCGATTCCCAGCATCACTGTGATGGATTGTCCCCCACAATCCCTGACTCTTCACACCTGGGCCTGTGGCTGCTGCCTGTGACTTTCCAATTCCTCTCATGACAGGAGGAATTTCCCTTCTTATAGGAGGAATCTCTCTTATTCCAAGAGCCTTCCCCCAAAATATACATGCTGAAACCTAAATACCAGTGTGATGGGATTGGAGGGAAGTCTCTGGGAGAAGACTAGGCCATGAGGGTGGAGCCCTCATGAGGGGACTCGTGTCCTGATCAAAGGGATCCCAGAGAGTTGCCTTGACCATTACACCCTGTAATGACGCAGTGAAGAGATGGTGTCCAGGAGCCAGGAAGCAGGCCCTCAGCAGACACGACATCTGCCTGCACCTTGGTCTTGGCCTCCCCAGCCTCCAGGACTCTGAGGAATGGACGTCATTTATAAGCTACCCAGTCTGTCGGATTTTGTTACAGCAGCCCGAATAGACACTCCCTCTTTGATTCCGAGTCTAGCCACATCACTTGTTTTGGCCCATGAGATGTTCACAAATGGGACCCGAGCAGAAGTCTCGGAGAGCCCTTGCAGACCAGGCTTGCTCACTCGGGTACTCTGCCGTCGCCATGAGAATGTGCCCTCACTAGCCTGCAGGAGGATGAGAAACCCGTGGCATGGGGGGGGGCCGAGTTTCCCCAGCCATCCCAGACAAGGCCGACCAAGATCACCCAACAGCCAGTCTACCCCCGTATGCATAAAGAGCCCAGGCCAGGCAGTACGATCCCCCCAATGGCTGACTCATTCAATAAGTTAAAAAATGCCGATTTTTTTTAAGCCTCTGAGTTTGGGATAGTTTGTTGTGCTGCATTATTTTGGCAGTCAATAACTGGCATGACTGTGAAAAGGCACACCCTAGGCACTCAGTCGGTGTTTATTTTCTCCCTGGACCTCTCCACCGCAGACCTCCAGGGAAAACGTAGCTCTTGTGGAGCTAGTTGGGGGCCATATACTGCAGTCCCGGTGCACTTTGAGCTTCCATCTCACAGTTGCACCAGCCTCAGATTGATCACAGACGCTGACTGCTCAATTTTGATTAAATACTAAATCATAAGCTGCTTACAAAATGCCTGCAAAAAGCTGACATTTATGAAGTCCAATAAACTACTTGTAAGAACAGGAGTGCTAGATGGGGAGAAAAAAAAATAAAATCTTCATCCAAACAAACATCGGTTGACAGCAGACAGATGGTCAGAATCCCTTACTTGTAAACTGGAAGAATTAAGATTTGGCAAGGGCTGTCTCAAAAGAACTAGCAAACATCAAAGTTTCCCCTTTCTGTGCTGGTGTTTTTCTGGGCCCGACTTCAATATTTTCACAGGCTACTGCACGGAAAAGGTGTTGCAGGCCTCCGCGTCGCTGGCAAGGAAATGCTAAGAAATACCAGCCGCGATTTATGGGAAGCAAGGTTGCCAGCATCCCAAAGAGCGAGCGTCTAAAAGCCAGCAACGCACATTCCCATAAATCCCCATAACTCAGCATCGGCCTTTCCCTTAATCTGCTGAGGTGTGAGGGAAGGGAGGGCGGAATTTCTAACTCAATTTTCCACTCGGATCAGCTTTTACAGGGGTGACTGTTGAGTTAATCTTTGGGGGCCAGCAGCAGCCTTAATAGAAATGGAGTCCAGCCTCACAGCCTCAGGGCCGGGCTCTCTCTCGCCTTTGTGCAGTTAAGGAATAGGATGTTAAGGGGGATTTTGGCTTTGGCTCAGACAGGCCGCACAGGCCCAGGAGGGGCGGAGGCATTGCCTGCCCAGGTTCTCCATCTTCCAGGCTTCTCCATGACCTCAGACAGGCCGCACAGGTCCAGAAAGGGCAGAGGCCTTGCCTGCCAGGGTTCTCCATCCTCCCTGGCTTTTCCTTGACCTCAGCCGGCTGTAGAGAGTGACATGGCTATGAACAGAGAGTGTCAGGATGAGCAAGCTGACATCGCTCCAAAGATGGCCCTCAGGCCACCCCTTGGTGGCACTGCCCCTGCTACTTCGACTGCACAGGACTCACACAAGCACATACCCTCCAGATGATAGACTGTGGCCCCTGCGGTGTCCTGCACTAGAGAGATTGCAGGCTTTGGCCTTGGGAACCAGGCCTTGCCATCTTTGCCGCCTCTTGGCAGCATGGGCTAGGTCCTTAGCCATCCGGGGCCTCAAGTTCTCCATCCTTCAAATGGAGGAAAGTGTGTCCACCCTGCAGGATTACTGGGATGGGGGTGGGGGAGTTGGAGTGGAGAGACTGACACAGACGGGAGGGGAAGAGGACAAACTCATAAGCAGGTAGTTGTGATATACAGCAAGTGCCATGATAAGCGTATATACCTGGGACCTGGGCGTGGGGCAGGGGGCATCATGGGAACTTATAGGACACCCAGCACCGTCCAGGGTGGGACAGGATTCGCAGGGAAGCCTTCCTGGAGGAAGTGGCGCCTGGGCTGAGTCTTAATAGTCGAGTAGGAGTTAACTGGCAGAATAGGGTAGGAATGAGTCTTCCAGGAAGAGAAGACTTCTCCATCAGCCTCCACTAGAGCACCCCAGGACAGCTTGTCAACAAGCCCAGCCCAGCTAAGACAGCACAGATCACTGGAAGTACCTTTTTAAAGGGTGTTTCCCTGGGGCCTCTGTCTATGGGCCCTGGACCCCGCATAGGTGGAGGACAGAGATTTTGTCTCTACTTCTCCAGGAAACAGTCTAGGTCGACCAGGCGGTGCTTGGCATCAGAGTGGAGTCCCACACCACATTGGCTCTTGACCCTACCTCTGTCCTGGCACAGCATTTCAGGGGAACAGGAGGCGAAGCCCAGAAAATGTCCATTGGATCCATTTGGTAAAAAAGTAACCTTGTAATTGAAGCTGAATTTCACAGTGAAGGATCTAGCTCAGGGCAGAGGGTGTCTCTCAGGGCTCAGGGTCTAGCTCAGGGTTCAGATTTCAGAATCTAGTTCAGAACAGAGGGTTTAGCTCAGGGTTCAGGGTCTAGCTCAGGATTTAGGGTCTAGCTCAGGGTTCAGGATCTAGTTCAAGGCTCAGGGTCTAGCTCAGATTTGGGGTCCAGCTCGGGGTTCAGGGTCTAGCTTGGGGTTCAGGGTCTAGCTTGGGGTTCAGGGTCTGGCTCAGGGTTCAGGATCTAGCTTGGAGTTCAGGATCTAGCTCAAGGTTCAAGGTCTAGCTCAGGGTTCAGGGTCTAGGTCAGGGCAGGGTGTCTGGCCCAGCTCTGACTCTAAGGGTGCATCAAAACTACAGAGTCTGAAGTCCTGACTGATAAACAGAGCCTATGGCCCCTTCAAGTCCCTGGCCTAGTGAGGGAGAGTGGCCGGCCCTGACTTTTAGGATCCGCCTAGCTGAACCCTGGGGATACCCAGGCAGTGTCTCCTCCGTGAGCGGTGGGCAGGCTGCATGTCCAGAGTCAAGACAGGCCCCGCACTCAAAGGGATGCCCAGCCCACAGTGAGGCTCTACGGGTGATGCTGGTGTTATGATCACCTCTCTGTGTGACTAAGAGACACGGAAACCATGCCACCCCTGCCACAGCCACAGGTTCACTATGACTTGTCCCTCAGTACGACACATACAACACAGAGCCAACTCTGCATCCAGATTCCTCCTCCAGACAATAGAAATAACAGCACCCCACTCACGGTACTCAGCTCCTGGGAAAATTCAGGGCATTAATCAATATCAAGGCACTCAAAACAGTGCCCAGCTCATGCATTTGCTGAGACAATGATGCTGATGGTGATGATTCATTGTTCCAGGTACTCAACAAATGTGTGTCGCAAAAAGAAAGAATAATCGAGTGTGTGATTGCTCAGAGGGGGCTCTGTGGTTGCTTATCCACCCCACTCATGAAAACACACGGTGAAACCCCGCTCTGTGGAAAGACAAAGCTTGCCCCCGCCTCCCACCGTTCACGCCTGAGTTCCAACTTGTGGGTCAACTGCATGCCCTTGGTCTCCTCTGGGAGCTGCTGAAATGCCACCGTGTTGGTGTCAGGTGGCTTCCACTGCGTCCCTGTCCCACCCCATTCCAATGCCTGCCCCTCCCAGGGCCCCAGCGACCTCCTGTGCAAAGTGACGTGGCCACAATAATGTTTCCACGCTTACCTACTGCAATTCACCTTCCCTGTCCCTCAGGAATGTCTCCTAATTAATCACCCGGTGTACTGCATTCTAAATTAATTAAATTAAAAGTAATTAAATCCAGGAAATTGAAATTAGTCTAAATAGATGAGAGGCATACCCAGGATGTGGCGAGGGGTGCTAGGTCTATGGACCAATTTCGGTGTAGAAAAGATAAACTTAGGATCTAGGCAGGCTGTCAGGAGCCTTACAAAGACCACACCCCAGTGGGCATGACCATGATATTCAAGGAGGGATCAAAAAAAAAAAAACCCCGGAATTACCTTTTGGAGGGTGGGTCCCTTGTAGCACAGGCTTTCCCTGCTAGGTAGGTGTTCTAGGAACCCATAGGCGTCTGTGGACCCGCTAGTGTTGCAGTAAGAGGCTGCGTTTAGCTTCAGTGAACTTTTTTGGAGATTCTCTCAACCTGTTTGACCATTTCACGCTGGGTGGTATACGCGAATGCCTGCCCACACTACACTGAGGGTTCAGCAATTTTTGAACAAAAGCAGCATGACCCCCGTGCCCCACCCTCCCTATTCACCCAATCTCGTCCCGAATGACTTTTTTTGTTGTTTCCCCAGATGAGAAATGTCCTCAAAGGGAAACATTTTGCTGATGTGGAAGAGGTGAAACAAAAAAAACAGCAGAAGCACGAAAAGGCCCCCAAATGGACCAGTTCAAAAACTGTTTTGAGAAGTGGGAAAAGCCTCTCGATAGGTGTATTGCATCAGAGAGTACTTTGAAAGTGACTGAAGTTTAAACGTGTGAGAATAAATACACAAATTTAATCAATAAATTCTGGGATTCTGGGGGTCACCCTCGCAGAAGAGAATGACAACAACATGTACTCCCTCCCCAGGGCCATCCGTGCCACGCCTGTCTGTTCAGTCCACCCAAAACCCCTCCGAAGTGGGCACCGTTGTTACTCCTGCTTGACAGGGAAACATAGGCTCTCGGGTGTGAAGACTCATGGCAGTCTGATCCCCGAGTCCCTTCCAACTTGGTAAAGTCCCGGGGACTGTCCTCTCTGACTTCATCCCCCAGGGACGTACTCAGTGGGTAAGTTGCCCACACACCACACTCAAGGGTGGACTGGACCAGACACAGCTGGCAGGAGCTGGGGGCGCCCAAGGTCTTTCCCTGCTTGGACACCGACGGAAGGTTCAAGACCTCGGGTCAGAGACAAAGGGTTCCATAACTCATAGAAACAGCAAGAGCAGGGCTCCCTGAGCTCCAAAGCCCACACACAAAGGACCTGAGAGGAGAGAAACCCCAAGCTCAGGGAGGGGGGGGAGTGTGTTGTCTAAGGGACACTAAAGTTGCCCACCCTGGGCTTTGGAGGATGATGCTGTTTGTGACACAACATCCTTGATGAGACCATCTGGAACCAAGGCAGGGTCTCTGCCCACAAGACATGTGAAACTCCAAAGCCCCATGGAGACTCGTCTCCCAACAACTCCCAGCCTCATTTTCACAGCCTCAGCTCTGGCAAATCTCCCCTTGAATGCACCAGTCCACCAGCTACTCCAACCAACCTGTCCAACAGAGGAGCCAGATCTGTTCAGTTAGTCCCTCCAGTGTTTCATAAGGCTACTGCCAACAGGAACCAAGCAGCCAGGCAAGACCAACCTATAGTAGCAGCCTCCACCACGCCCTCCCCAGAGGGCAAGAGGGTCTATCTCAGGGTGGAGGGTCTAACTCAGGACAGAGGCTCAGCTCAGGGCTCAGGGTCTAGTTCATGGCTCAGGGGCTCAGGGCAGAGGGTCTAGCTCAGGACAGAAGGTCTAACTCAGGGCAAAGGGCCTAGCTCAGGGCAGTCTAGCTCAGGACAGAGGTTCTAGCTCAGGACAGAGGGTCTAGCTCAGGGCAGAGAGTCTAGCTCAGGGTCAGGATCTAGCTCAGAGTCAGGGTCTAGCTCAGGACAGAGGGTTTAGCTCAGGGTTCAGGGTCTAGCTCAGGGCAGAGGGACTAGCTCAGGATTCAGAGTCCAGCTCAGAACAGGGCATCTGGCCCAGCTCTGGCTCCAAGGATCCATCAACACTGCAGTCTGAAGTCCTGACTGACGAGCATAGTCTTGCCCCCAGCCATGGGACCAGATGCCACAAACACCTGGGTCAACCTTGGAGCACAGCGGGATAGTTTCTGTACTGGCCTCTCTGCTGGGCCTGAGGCAGGGATCCATGTAGAGCGGAGAGATAAGGGTTTGCCAAGTTCCACCTTGGCCTTGCGGGGGGGTGCAATCTAGCACCACCTCACATCTCACAACCTGGTCAGTGAGGCTGACACAGATGCCTTTCCTGGACCCAGGCTCATGTGGGATCAGCCAAGGTAAGGGTCAAATTTCATGCCACCTTTTCTAATTGGAGGAGTCCCATCATAGGGAAACCCATCTGCAGGGTATCCTTGAACAACATACACATCAATGCACTAAATAACGAGTTCAGTACCTGTCTGGGGAGCTCCCCCAAGTGACCACAGTCAGCTGAGGGTCATGTGTCATCCTCGTGGTTTTGTCTTAAACACTTGAGGGTCTCCTGTGACCATCCCTAAGGACCAACCCTAAGGAGTGTTTTCAACAGGAAGACAGGTTAACATCGGGCTTCCACACAAGCTGTTGGGGACTCCCAAGTGACACTATGGCAGTTGTGGGCCCAGGTTGGCTGCCTCTAACGTGGCTTCTCAGTCAGTGGTAAGCCGCAGGGCTTTCAGCTGGAATAGCTGAGTCTTAATCTTTGTGTTTGGAGTGCCTGCCTGGGGCAGTCTGTCGAGCTGGTCCTGTTTGTGCACACCCCTGGTCAGGTGACATTCACTTGTCTCATGGAATAACTGGGTAAAGGCCATGAGAATGGGGGTAGGGAAGCCAGCATGGCAAGTGCAGGAATTGGGGTTATGGGGTTGGGAGCCAGACCCTGGCCAGGGCCTGCAAGGGCCCAGGCAGAGTCAGCAGTCAGGCCAATGAAGGCACTTCCGCTATCTAGGAGGGCACCAGGGCAGCTTCTCGTGGGCTCTGAAGGACAAGTGACACCCATGTCCCTCCCCTCCCATCGCTCCAAGTCCAAGTGCAGGTCTCAGGGGGTCCCCTGGGTAACAGGGTGTGACCGTTCCTCCACTGCCTTTCCCAGAGACATGACATACCCCTTTCCCAACAATCTGCTCGCACATGGGCCTTTCGTCCAGAAGGTTCAGCTGCAAGAATGACAAGAACATAAAACACACGGCGACTCCTATGTGGACCACAAGTGGCAGGGTGTACTGTGTCCTCACCCAAGTGGCTGCTATCCTAATGACCTCAGCTCAGGTCAGTCCCACAGGAGAATCCGGGTGACCACCCCAAAGTCAGTTGGACACCCAAGCCAGTTTTTGGGGTTGCTCTTATGGGAAAGAAAGGTGCATCAGGCCTAGAAGTGGTCAGGACAGAGTCTGGCGTTTCCCAAATAGACCTGAAAGCCAGCCCCTTTCCTCGCCCCTTCCACCCTGATCACGACTCGGAAGCAACCGAGGAGAGACCACCTCTTTCTGAGACAGCAGCACTCCATGACCAAACTGCCTCATGGCAGTGCCTGGATGGGGGAACGGAGCAAAACCCAATCAAAAGCAAGGAAGGAAAAGAAGGAGACAGAAAGGAGAAAGCTCAGACCGGGCACGGTGGCCCACGCCTGCAATCCCAGCTCTTTGGGAGGCAGAGACAGGAGAATCGCTTGAGCCTAGGAGTTCGAGACCAGCCAGAGCAAAATAGCATGACCTCATCTCAACCAAAAAAAGAAAGAGAGAGAGAGAGAGAGAGAGACCTCATCTGACACAGACACGTGCAATAAATTAATCCTTCACATTCCCATCTGAAACAGCCAGATTCAGTCTATTTCCCAGTCGGCCGGCCTCAAGGGTCCCTTCAGACGGTTTCAACAACACAAAGGAAAAGTTAGCCCTGACGATGAAAGTCTCCATCTCTGTCGAGAGAGGAAGCGCTTGCTGTTTTGAAATGACAATTTTTCCACCTCCCGCCCATCGCGGGGTCAAGCACCCTTTCTCCCCCGGAGAGCTGGCGTCCAGCCAGCCCCCCACGCCACCTGCTCAAAACAGCTCCGCCAGGGCCCCAACAGCACCAGCTTCCCAGAGAGCTGGGTTCGATGGATCCACAGGTTCATTTTAGACTTTCTAGAGTCAAGTATGCATTGCACATCCTTCAAGGAGGAGCCATGATACTCATTTTTACAACTGAGCTGGGGACCTTGAATGACGCAGTGGGAAAAAAACACAAGGCTATCACACTCACCAGCAAATACTGCACAGTGAATGTTGCGAGCAGAGAGCGGGAAACGGAGACTCTGGAGTGGGGCGGGGCAAGGCTGTGTCAAGGCTAGCCACTCCTGCAACCCTGCTTGAGCAAAGGGACCCCGTGCCACCTGCCCAGAAGCCCAGCACCGGGCAAGCGCTGGGTGGTTAGAATGAGGCCCCTCGGCATGTGACGAAAGCCAGCCCAGGTGGTCATCATGGAAAATGTCATAGTGACATCCCCGGGAGCAGGAGGGAAGACGGGGCAGGAAGTCCAACACCTGTGTGTGAACCCCGCCTTACAGCGCCCACCTCGGTTTGCCCAGCCTCTCCTGGGACAGTGTGCCCATGGCCCCCACCTCGGCTACTCAGCCTCATTTGCTGGGGAGAAACCAACTCCCGAAGAGGAATCAAAGCAGCTGCTTTCTCTCGACCATCAAAGGCAAACGGGCTGCTGCTGCGTGGTGGCTTTCAAGGCAATTCTGAATTAACTTCCAATTAGCCAGCAGGGGCGGGCACCCTCCCTCCCCGCTCTCCCTCTCTGCTTCACACCCC